>NC_056731.1:414375225-414467725 GCF_019279795.1 Protopterus annectens | reverse complement strand
TTGATAGAAATAGAAAAGTACTGATTAATACATGTTTTATACAACTTCTAATAGAAGAGCCATTCCTGCTGTTACAATACATCAGTGAGTGTTAGTGTGTGACCCTTGTTTTTTTATTTATTTATTTTATTTTATTTTACATTTGTTGACCGGGCTAGTCTAACTGGATATATGTTCGTTTTCAGTAGAGGCCATAGGAGAAAAGATCCACTACAGCATTACACATAAATACAGATCTGAAAGTAAGTGACGTAAAAGAATAATATTTAAAAACTAGTTAATCATAGATACCACTTTAAGTAGATAACCTAAGTGGAAACAGAATGACTTGAATATGTAAGTACATATATAGGTTACATATGAAAAACTTAGACAACAATAGAAAGAAAGAAACATTTATACATGTATAAATTGATCATATTAGAAAAACATAATTGTAAAAATATAAATGTAAATATATATATATATATATATATATATATATATATATATTTTTTTTTTTTAATCAGAGAATGAATGTTATGGTCATGTGAAGGTGGTGAGTAAGAGAAGGAATTATCAGTCAGGATTAATACATGGGCATAGCCATTGTGAAGTAAGAAAGGTTCTTAGTTGCTTCTTAAAAAGAGGTGTGGATGTTAGGGATGTTAGCTTAATAGGAAGCTTGTTCCAAGAGTTTCCAATGGTATTAGCAAATAGACAGTCTCCAGATTTGTTATTAGGTTTAAGGGTGGCTACTAGTACCTTATTAGCTGAGCGTAGGGTTGTCAGATTTTTGTATGGGTTAATGAGGCTACAGAGAATGGAAGTATTTGTAGGATTATACAGGATCTTCTGAGTTATAGTTAGTTGCTGAAGAAGAAGTTGGTTTTGCAGTTCCAACCAGGCTGTTTCAGGCTGCTGTGACCTTTCTATTCTATCTTTATCCTAATAGCAGGCTGAGCTGACAATTCTGAAAACCCCGCTGCGAAGTCTTATAGCTAGCTTGCATCTGTTGTCTGCCATTTGATTATTAGAGGAATTATTTTCAATCTAAATATTTATTTATATTAATAATAAGCCTTGATAAAGAGAGGAATTATTCATAAGCACTATCTTGTCTTGGCCGATGCCCTTTTAGCCAGGCATTGCATTTCCATGCAGCTTTGTATTCATGATTTCAGTAACTGGCATTCACATAAATGATTGTTCATACATGTTGCTCAGAGAAGATTTCTGTAAGCTGGTGTCCCAACATTGCTTGAGATCCCAATGCTATAACAGTTCCCCCTGAACAGACATGAGAAGTCATGTTTGTTGATTTCATTTAGTGCATATTATCAAGCTTTCTTGGTTCAGAGTACTTCATAAATCATACAATGTCTTGGATCTGATGCATTTGGTCCACTGTCAAAATCTGTACTGCTTGCCATCTTACACATTTGATTCCACACTCAATGACAACAATTGCTAGGCTTATACATCCTAAAATGCCAACTATGACCAGTATAAGCTGCATTGTTTTTCCTCTCCAGCTACTGGTAGAATCACTCAGCCAAGAGAAACATGTTTCTTTTCCTAGTTGTGCTTTTTGAGCAACTTCCTCAATTAGCTTGAGGTGACTCCTGATTTCAGGTTCATTATCAGGAATATAAGTACAACATTCCTCACCTATTAATGCACAAGTACCTCCTTTACTAGCTAGAACAAAATCTAATGCCATGCGGTTTTGTAAGACCATAGTTCTTATGGCAGTCATTTCTAAAGTAACTTCTTCTATTGCTTCAAATGTAGCATTACTTAATTCCTCCAATAATCCCGCAAATTTTCTAATTTCCCAAATAGCTTTCCCTGCTCCACAGAATGGAAAAATTGCTACTCCTGCAAGGACATCATCTCCTACATCGATTTTTTCTATATTAATATGTCTTTTTAATCTAACATTTCTAATAATAGAATCAGGTAATGTTGTAGTATGTCTAATGGATGGAATTACATGTCCCAAATAACACAATCCAGTCCACTTCTCAGGAAACCATTTGTAGACTTTATTACCACATATGTAATATATGCCTGTTCGAATTGGAACCATCCATTTTGTAACCCAATGTGTAATTCTAGCTTTTTTAAATGTCCAGCAAGTTTCATTACTAAAATGCTGAAAGCATTGTTCACTGGCATTTCAGGTAGCATAAATAATAGTACAAGGGCTTTTCACAAGAAATGGGGGATTACTTCTTCCTTCTCCTTGTAAACAAACATCAGCAGTCACATTTGTATGGACAAGCGTCAAGAAAGGATGTGTCTTTGGGAAAAAGTTATTTCTTGGAACCCAGTCTTGATTTGTGAGGTTCAACATTTCCAGAAGGGTAAATCGAATAGGTCATAATGGAATTCCACTGTTTGCATCTTGTGGTATCTCAGCACAGATCCAACATTGTTTAGCTTTCAAGGTTTCTGAGTACATTTTCAATGATTTGGTAAAGGTATTGAAGTTTATCTTTCCTTGTGTGGATGAGTAAAAACTTGTCAGGATCATGATTAATATAAGGGTTTTCATGATTTGATATTTTCTGGAAAAGAAAAGAATAGTGTTCTTATTAGTTGTATCTGATATTATGTCCATTTATATCAGTTATTCCATTTAAAAGATAACCAATTTTTCCCCTCCATTTTAATCTTTTAACATGATCTTTATGAATCCAACCATATTTTGCTGGCTGATTTTTGTATGGCTGGATTTGTACAGCCACTAACCCCATTTTGGTAACAATGTAGAGTCCTATCCATTTTGAATCCCATTTACTTGTGTTTCCAAACTGGCAGACCATTACAAGATCTCCTTGTTCCAATTGTACCTCCCTTCATTCCCAAATCTCATTTTGTTTACACAGTTCTAGATTATGGGCTTGTCCAGCTTCCCAGATTCTCCCTTTTGCCCAATTGATTTGGTCTTGGAGCTGGTCCCACAATTGTGTTTCTTCTAATGGTATCCCATAAGGATTTTTTTCTGCTTGTAAATTTATAGGTCGACCCATCATTAGTTCATGTGGAGTTAACCCACACCCCTGAGGAGAATTTTGCATCTTAATCAAAATGTTGGGTAAATGTTTTACCCAATGATTCCCATACTCAGAAATCATTTTCTTTAATCCTTCCTTCAGAGTTCTATTAGCTCTTTTGACTTTTCCAGAACTCTGAGGATGGTAAGGAGTGTGAAACCTTTGTTTGATTCCACAAGTTTTACACATTTGTTTTGTCACTTTGTTTTGTCACTTTTCCAGTAAATTGAGTCCCTTGATAACTATGTATTTCTCTGGGCACTCCCCATGTTGGGATGATCCTTTCACTTACTATTCTAACTACCGAGTTTGCATCTTCCTTTTTTGTTGGATGAGCTTCCACCCATCCAGTATATTCATCTATCAAAGTAAAAAATGAATCCCTCCTGGTGCTATTGGAAGAGGTCCTACAAAATCAATTTGTACCCTTTTCCAGGGTCCCAGTACTTGTGGGAGTCTGTACTGTTTCCTCCTATTTCGTTTTCCCACATTTTGCATGGCACATGTGACACATCTATCTACATGATTTTGGATGGCTGTTGTCATTCCTTCCCATTTAAATCTAGAACTAACAATTTGTTGTAGTCTTTCTCTTCCTGGATGACCTAGGAAATTATGATAATAAGTTAATAACATTTTTCCTTTTTCAGGCTCAATAGTTTGTACCCTGTGTAAAGGACCTTTTTTGAATTCTCCTGGTACCGACCAAGGTTCTGGAAATCTAATCCATTTCCATTCACTTCTTGTATTATTTTAAATTCTTCTATTTTCTCTTTCTTAATGATGTTTGGATGTTCTCTTAGAAGTTTTACTAAGCTTCCTAACTGTTGATTATCTTTGTTTGTTTTTGCATTTAAGGTCATATGAGCACCTTGTTCAAATTCAGGATCCCATAAAGGCTTCATTTCGTCTGTTCTTATCACTGTTAATCCACATACAGTAGATGTTATGATGATCCCATCACACTGGATCTGGGTAATTTTACCTAAATCACTTTCCATTCTATGTTCATACTCTATACACTGATCTCTACAAAAGTAAGCTGTATAATGTAAAGGTAAAGGATTTAGAGGTAAGTCCATTTGTATTTGGCACTTATTCAAAATATTTTGTACAATTTATTTATTTTTTATTTTATTTATTTTACATTTGTTGACCGGGCTAGTCTAACTGGACATAAATATCCGTTTTCAGTAGAGGCCCGGGGAGAAAAGCTCCAGTACAGGCAATAAACAATGATTTATTACATAAAGTATAATATGAGTAAAAACAATACAAGGTAGAATGAAAAATATGTTTCAACACAAAACACATAGTAAAATAGGAGATGAATTTATACTACATATTACTATAAACTGCTTTTAAAAACAGTAACAGAAACAAATAACACCAAAAAAAGTTAACACAGGCAGATAAAAGATTTCTGGTAAAGCCTAATTCTTAGATATAACTCTAAAACTCTTTAGACTCCCTTATTTGTTTTTCTTCCATGTCATTTGTTTCCCATGCCCAGTATTGAGGGACATTTTATATTGGATAAGATTCTTTGGAGTCAAGGGCCACTTCTTTTGTTAGCTGACCTACTGTTTTATTAGCCAGACTGTGTACCCCATTTTTGGTGTGAGCTTTGACCTTATTTATACTCACTGTAAAGGGATTGTCATTTTTTATCAAACTCCAAATTTCTGTCAACACTTCCTGATGACTGATTGGTTTACCATCAGCTGTAATCAAACCTCTCCTTGCCCAAATGGGAAGAGATGATGTTAAGACTTGGACTACATTTTCGCTGTCTGTATAAATGTTTACAGGTCTGGGCAATAACAAGGCTTGTTTAACTGCTTCTAGTTCAGCTCTTTGTGCTGAGCATCCCCCTGGGAGACTACCCTTCTTGTGTTCTTTGGTCTCTGCATTGTATATTACCCATTCTGTTATAAAACACCCTATTGCAGTGCACCAGAATCTGAATCCATATATATAAAATTCTGGCGCTCTTCAATAGTTTGGGAGCCCACCCTTAAGTGTTCCTCCTCATTTTCCAAGTCAGGACATTCATGAGATTCCCCTTGGTAATTAAACAGTTCTGGTAAAAACTTAATCCATGGAATTTCTACTCTGATTCCTCCTTTCTGACTTGCAAACAGTGATTCTACCAAGTCATGCATTATTCATGCCCTTTGGATTTCCTTCTAACATGTATTTCACTGGCGTATGTTTGGTCTGTAGCACAATTGGAGAGCCTTGAATCATATGGCATGTTACTTCAGTACACCATTCTGCTATGATGGCTTGCTTCTCACATTCTCTTATTCCTTTCTCAACTGGACTCATAGCTTGGGAATAATAACCCAAAACCTGATATTGAGATACTTTTTTTTGCAACACTATGGCCATCATAGTTAGACCATTGTGTCTAAACTGTATAATGAACTCTTTATCTCTTTCTGGGACACCCAAAGCAGGTGCAGAAATGAGTTTTTCCTTGACCTTAGAGGAAGCTGCTATTGACTCATCATTCCAATTGTGAAGTTAACCTCCCTTTTTGTTTCCTTTAAGCATATTAGTCAAGGGTTTTGCTTTTCCTATATAATCAGGTATCCATTCCCTTGAGAATCCAAAGATTCCTAGGGCTTGCCTTAACCCTTTGACAGTAATTGGAATTGGTAACTGTCTGATGAGTTGCTTTTTGTCTCAACTAATGCTTCTTTGTCCTGCTGATAGCATGACACCCAAGAAAGTAACAGAATCTTTCATAAACTGACTCATTTGTAGGGTTCAGTTTTAATCCTGACTGTCTTATTGCTTGGAAAATTTCTGTTAATGAATTTAAGTGCTGCTTTTCAGTTTCTGTTCCTACAAGTATGTCATCCATGTATTGAATAATAGAAGGTCTAGTGGTTTTAGTATTTCCTGCATTACATGATGAAAAACTGTTGGAGCATTATCGAAGCCCTGAGGCATTCTTGTCCAAGTATATTGTTGGCCTACTACCGTAAAAGCAAATTTCCATTGTGAGTCTTTATCTACAGTAATACTCCAGAAACCATTACTCACATCTAATGTGGAGAAAATTTTAATTTTTTCCTGAATCTGAGCAATAAGATCAGGCATGCTTCCTACTATTGGCAACGAACAAGGTATCACCTTATTAAGGTCTCTGTAATCAACAGTAAGATGATAACTTCCATCCGGCTTCTGTACAGGCCAGTATGGACTGGCAGCTGGTAAATTAACTTTTCTCACTACCCCTTGAGCTTCTAAAGCTTTCTCAGTATTCAGTATTGCCTGTCCTGCCTCTTTCTTTACTGGATATTGTTTTATAGGTTTCTTGGGACTGCCTCTTACTTTAAGAATAAAGTCAGGGACTTGTCCACAATCATTCCTATGTTTATCAAAAATATCCTGGTAGCAATAAATTAGCTGAGCCAACTCTTGCTTTGGTGTTTTAATAACTCAACTAAATCATACTGTCCTGGGTCTTTAACACTATATTTACATAATACTTCAGAGATGACTAATACTTCATTTAATGGTCCCTTAATCAATTCTCTGTTACACAAATATATAATGTAACCTCTTTGTTTTAAGATATCATTTCCAATGATATTTTGTAGATGAGGACCTGATACCCGTGCATGCTGGAAGGCGTCTTCCCCTATCTTTGTTTCTACAGAGAGACTTACTTGAGCTTGAGAGATTTTCCCTCCCAATCCTTGCAAATTTATATTTTTTGTTCCTGAGAATGTTCTTGTATAATACAAACTGCAGTTTATGTATCTATTAAATATGCATCTAAGTGGCTTCTTACCCAAAATTGAGCATGTGGCATTAGTGTTCTTTTTTTTGTACAGCTGTTAGTTCATCTGCTGTCTCCTTTACTTATCTGTTTGAGCCTTTTACACTTTCCTGTAAGTGGGAACTTATATATATTTTTTTTTACAGAACTTCTATAGTCCTATGTTGTTCTAATGTACACAAACACTGTTGGAAGAGAGCTGGAATGAATGTGTTCTTATCAAAATCTCTTTTATTTTGATTTGGTTTTTCCCTACTCTGTAAATTCATAAATCAAAGAAGGCAGTTTAAAAATAGGACTTTGTTTTTTTTTCCCTTCAGGTATTTGTTTTTCCCTTAACTTTTGTTGCTTCTGACTGACCCATTCATGAATAATATTTAATAAAAATTGTGGATCTCCTCTCTGTGAATTCTCACTACCTTCACTATCTGCTTGGTTTATAACTTCTTAAAATCTGGGAAAATTAGGAGATAAAATTAACACTGATGCCTTAGCTTTCTCTGATACATTTTTAGAATCTGACATCTCTCTTCCTTCAGAGAATGAAACAAAACTATCAGATTTTTCCTGAGACATTTTCTCAGTATCACTTTCAGATTTCTCTTGTGACTTTATTACTTGATATGGTTTAGTAAATCTTAATAAATATCTGTTTCTAGATCTGGTTGCAGGTACTTTTTTCTGGTGTAAAATCCTGGTTTAAATCTCTAATACTGTTACTTTTAAAATTCAGTTTCTCAGATCTAATAGTTTCTGGTTGCAGTAACACCTGTGATGCCTTAGACCTACCACATTTAAAAATCTTATTGCCATGTAAATTCCTTTAACTGCATGCCTCATAAATTACAGATTACACATGTAACTATAGGAGAACAAAGCTTTAGTGCATTCTACAAACAACAGAAAGACTAGAGTATCACCCTATTTTGGCAGTGTGGAAATCCCTCTGGGAAGTTAGCTGCACAGCTTTTAATTCCACCTTCTTTTCCTGCAGATGAGAATTGATCCAATCTTGAGGAGTCTTATTTTTCCTTCACTCCATGGAGGAAAACTGATCCAGCCTTGAGGATTCTTGTTCCACCTTCACCCGCTGACATTTAAAAGCCAAGATCTTTCACAATATTTCAACTTTATTTCAACTTTCTAACCTTTTCACTTTCTGCTTTGCTTCCTCCCGGGTTTCAGCACCAAACTGTAAACATATCTACAAGCACTGCACCTGTGAGGAAAAAATACAGGCAGTTAGAAGAACAAAAAAAATAAATGATCAGCAAAGCAAGGCATCCTAGGGTCAGTACAGTTTTTATTATTCCTTGACTAACTAGTTTGGCTGATTAGCTGACTGACAAATCATGTATCTGACTTGGTTTATTGACTGACTGACTGACTGATAACATAGATCAGTGAGTACAGAACTTTTATACAGTTCTTGACAAATGCAGTCCGGCTTCTTTAGATATACATTGTGTCCTAAGTTGGTCATGCAACTATTACAAGTTATTTTAAAAGTGCTACAGCAGACAATTTTTTGTAGTATTTCTATACAACAAGTTTTCCTTTTTTGGTATACAAGTACAGAGTAATCATTTCTTTTATTAATGCTGGTGTCCCAACATTGCTTGAGATCCCAATGCTGTAACACAAACTATCCTCTATAGTTACCCCGGAAAAGGATATAATAACCAAGAGACAGAAAACCATTAAAATACTACAGGAATAGGTTCATTGGTTCATAGGTAGGTACTAGGCTATTGGCCCAGGGCCTATACCAGCCCAGCAAAAAAGGTACCCTGGCTTTTGCCACCCAAGAAAATTATTTTCCTGTGCCACTGTTGAGCAGAGCCACAGAAGTGATTCCCGGGGTGAATTTCCTATTTCCCATCCAATCATCAAGATTTTTCTTGAAGAGTGCTAATGAGGAGCTTTGTTTGATATAGATAGGTAGTTTATTTTAGAGTATGGGAAGTCTCTAGGACAGGAATCTATCCCTCCGGCATGTTCTGTTTATTGTGGTGACAAGGTTTAGGTCCCTAGAGCGTGTAGCTCTGAGGGATTGGGATTTCTTTAAGTGGAGCATGCCCCACAGCTCTGGGTTTGACATAGCTTTGTATGTTAGGCAGAGATCACCTCTGAGTAGGCGATATGCAACGGAGTAAAGCTGGAGTTTTTTGAGATAGTCTGCATAGGGCATCTGTTTGAGGCTGGTAATCCTCTTTATGAGGTATTTCTGCAGCCCTTCCAGTTGTTGTAGATGACTTGTCAGGTACATACCAAAAGGGGTGTTGTACTCTATAATGGGTCTAATGAGTGATGAGTAGAGGGGAACAATGACCTCTTTTTTTCTGGATGAGAAACCTTTTGTGATGAGGTGTGCCACGTAGAAGGATTTCCTGACTACTGTGGCAATGTGATTATCAATGGAGAGACTACTGTCCACCTGTGTCCTAAGGTCTCTTATCACACTTTCGGTGTTAAGTATACTACCGCCTATGTTGTAGTTCATGAGTACAGAGTTTTTACCAAAGGGGATGACAATGCACTTTTTTGCATTGTGCTTGAGGCCATAGCTTTGACACCAGGCATCTGTCTCAGTGAGGCCCTTTTGTAGGATGTCCACATTGTTAGGAGTTTCAATTATGGCTCCTAGTTTGCAGTCATCTGCGAACTTCATTAGCTAAAGACCTTCTGTGTTAACCTGTACTTCAGGGAAGTAGATACCAAACAGGAGATGACCCAGGACTAAACCCTGTGGTACTCCACTTGTCACTGGTCTGAAGTTGGATTTGGAGTCTGCTGCTTTCACAGTGTGGGTTCTGTCAGTGAGCCAGTTGGCAACCTATCTTGTGACATAGGGATTTATACCTAGTTTAGTGAGTTTAGTGAGTTTATCTATAATTCCAGAGTGGGGGATGGTGTTGAAAGCCTTGGCAAGATCTAGATAGGCTGTGTGAACCACCTTACCCTCATCTACAGCTTTGGTGACTGCTTCAAAGAAGTCTATCAGGTTTAGGAGACATGATCTGCCTTTTACAAACCCGAACTGGGTGGGGTCCAGAGTTTGGAGATTACCAATGTCTTTGTTTATAAGTTCCATGATGATTCATTCCATGGCCTTGCAGACAAGGCTCGTCAGGCTAATGGGGCGATAGTTCCCAGGGTCAGTTGTGGCTCCCCCCTTGTGGAGTAGGATAACTGTTGCTGTGCGCCATTCAGCAGGCATAAAGCCTGAGGTGAGGCTATGACTGAACATGGTACTTAGGTGGGGTGCCAGTTCATTCTGTAGTTCATGTAGATTGCAGCCTGGGATGTTGTCTGGTCCCATGGATGCTGTGTTCTTGGCTTTGGAGAGTGTGTTTTTTACCTGTGCAACTCTGATTGCAAGAACTTTGTATTCTTTTGGTATAGAGATGGGCTCTTTAGGGGGCGAGAGGGGGATAAAGTTAGCACTGAACCTATCTGCCAGGATGTTGGCAATATCAGTTGGGTCTGTATATTTAGTGCCATTGTGCTGTAACTCAGAGCACATCTGAGTGTTGCCATTGAGATTCTTAACATAGCTATAGAATGCTTTGTGGTTGTCTTTAGAATCAGTGGCAATTTTGTTTTCATAACTAGCTTTGGAGGATTTTATCAGGGATCACAGCTTCTTACTGAGGCTGATCAGGGAGCTCCTCCACTCATGGGATTTTACTCACTTTTGCAACAGTTTCTTCCTTCTGTTGTACAGTTTGTTTATGGCAGGGGACCACCAGATTGGCTTCCTTTTTTGGAGGATAGCGTCTTGGTTCTGTTTGGGATAGCACGATCCATGCACTTGTGTAAGTGCTTATAAAGTGCAATTGTGTAGGATTCAGTAGTAATAGCTGTATTGTCCATCTGCATGGGTGTCATGAAGTTCACCACTTCTTTCTTAAGAAGCATGAAGATGGCTTTGGAGAAAATGTTTACCATGTTTTCCTTAATGGGGGGTGGGGGCAGGATGTGGATATCTAGGGTAATTAGCTTATGGTCGGATCAGACCAATGAGGCATTGAGTTCAGGTGTGGAACACCGGTCACTCATGTTGGTAATGACTAGATCTAGGATATTGTTGACCCTGGTGGGGGTGTGGATAAATTGATCCAGGGCATTGGACTTTATGAATTCCAGAAAGCGTTGAGCAAAGGAGTTGGTACATGAGTAGTTTTCCCAGTTAATGGTGGGGTAGTTGAAGTCGCCCATTATTAGGGTGTTTGGTTGAACCCTAATATTTTCCAGTACATCAAGAAAAGAGGAGTGGGAATCCTGGGGCATGGTGGGGGATCTGTAGCAAGCTACAATTTGGACTGCAGTTTTGCCCAGAGTTAGTTGCACTTGGATAATCTCGGCTGCATTATGCTGAGCAACTAGCCTGGAGGTGTGGATATCCTTAATGAATATGGACACACCTCTGCCTTTGGTGTTCCGGTCCAGGTTACATGGCCAAAAAGTGTGGTATGAGTTATAGCCTGGTAGTGCAGGGGTGCTCTTTGGAGCCTTGAACCAGGTCTCAATCACTGCACAGATATCGATGTTCTCCATTTTAAGGAGTGCCTCGAGTGGGTGCATTTTGAGATTTAGACTTCTAGCATTGAGTAGCATCACCCTCAGCTTTTGCTTGCCTGTTCCTGTTACAGTGGTGAATTTGTCATTTGAACCTTGCCTAAAAAAGCCACTATAGGGGCTGCAAGAACCTTAGCCAGTATCTGGAATCCCAAGGGTGACAGGTACAGGCCATCTCTGGCAAAGCATCGTGGTCTGTCGACCATGTCATCCCAGGCAGACAGATACTGGATCCCTGAATCTAACAAAGGAGCCTCCAAAACCAAAGGGGAACCTGCATTTACAGTGGATGACATTAAATCAACCCTGCAACCTATCCAAGATGATATAAAAACTTCTCAGACTAGCTTAACTACTTTGGCTCTAATCTGGATCAAATAATCACAAAACTAAACCTCAATGAAAATAAAACTGAAGAAAATACAGGATCTACAAGCAAAAGTAAGTTTAAATGACAAAACTATCTATGATTTGCAACATAAAATAATAGACTTAGAAGCACATAGTAGAAGGAATAACATAATAAGATGTATCCCAGAAAAGTTTGACCAAACTCAAATACTGGTCATATTAACAGAAATATTCAAAACAATCATTGACAACAAAGCCCTCACTAAAGACATTATAATTGAAAGAGCTCACAGAGCACTATGCAGATCACAAGATGAAACTATTCCTAGAAAAATATATGCCAGGTTACTAAATGCTAAACATACAAATACAATTCTTATGGCTGCAAAAACGAAAAGCATTATTACATGGAGAGGGCACGGAATTACAGTTTCCCAGGACCTTCCACATGCCATAAGGGTTCAAAGGCAAGCTTTAGCTCCATTCTATGCATTTTTAATTAAAAAGAAAACATGTTTTCAAATAAAGTACCCAGCTACTCTTTCCTTCCACCGCAATGACCAGAAATACCTAATACAAACAGTGGATGAATCAAAAAAAGCATTCATGAGAGCATTCAATAAATTACTTGAGCAGTAAAGCAGTTGTAAGACAAACAATTAAACCAACTAAATAACAGTTTTGCTTTTGTATCTTTAAAAGGCTTTAAGCAATGAGTACCAAAACAAAAAATAATAATAAGCTCTGACTTATATAGAACCAAAAAGCTTGATACAATTGATTTTCCAGCCAGGATTAATGTATATGGTTTAAAATATACAACAAACTGCAATTGAACTGCCAATGTTTCACTAAATGGCACTAAAAATCTAAATCACAGTGCATTTTCTTTAACAATTTAAATACTTCCATAACTTGAAGAAATAACAACCAAACATCTTTTTTTGGTCTGGAATCACATCTAACTGTAAATCGACTTACATGGAGTACATCTGGGAGTTTCCTGTGCCTTCTGGCTGTCCTGGAGCTTGTTTCCCTTGTTTGACGTGAAAGTAGTGCTCGGGCCTTGTCCTTGCACTCCAAGCCTTTTCCTGGGCTTCCAGAGCAATTTCAACATTCCATCACCCAAAATTCAATGGGAAAGTCAATGGATGATGTCACAGAGTCCGGAGGTCGCCGAAAATGAAGCAGTGCTTCACTGGGATTACTGCAGTTGCTGATTCAGTAGAAAATGGGCTATTTTGTTTTAAAATAGCTGTTTTCTGAAGATATCAGTTATCCTGTGACCTCCTGTTGCTGCAGAACAATGGATTTAAAAGTACTGTACATATGTTTTCCTCATATAATGTTCACAAATCACTTATACATTTACATATATCATGTGTATGAGTGACCCCCCCATTCTCTTTAATAATCTACTGCCAATGAAGTTATCCAGGGTTTCAAGCTGGGAAGAGGGAAACACGACAACAACAAAAAAAAAATGTTTTCAATGTACAATGCATCTGCTACTTTATGACTCTGCTAGGGTGTACTGCATCAAGTACCTCCTTTCCCCACTTACACCCATATCTCATTACTTACATCCAAGAAAGTACACTAGCAAATTTTTTCATATATGGGTTAATTAATATTGTCTAAACTATGTTAAATAGAAATGAGCACCTATTATGTATGTATGTATGTATTTAGAGCAGTTAACTAAAACTTTATATACAATGGGGACCGGAAACACTTGCAATCTTACACACATACATACTTACACCCATGCACTAGAATGTTTTGATGGTTGCATTTTCTTCAAAATATGATGCATTAGAAATAATCCAATGCACAAGATTGCTTTAATGGTTTAATATTTAAGCATGCTGTTCTTGCTTTAACATAGGTGATGTAATGCAAATTGATGCAAATGTTTTTTGCGCTCCTCTTCTGTAGATTTTTCTTCCCTTGACTTAGCATATTACAACTACAGACTAGAGATACTCTCCCCACTCTTATCTAATGTTTTATTTTGTAAGAGGAAGGACAGTCTATATTGGATATATATATTACAGAAGGGTAGTCTAATAGATTAGCTAGGATGGTATCTTGCCTGTCATGATCATAAGTAAAGGATGCATACACTAAAGCCCAAGAGACTACCTGCTTCCTGATTCTTGGTTCCATACTTTTGAAGAAGAGCAAATACAGTAGTTTGTCACACCTTGGTCAGGTTCTAGTGGTAAACAAGGAGAATCTTTGCTTTTATCCCAAGATATAATTAACTACTTTAAACTTCTAAATAGTTTAATAATAAAATCCTGACTAGAACATGCTTTTTATGGTATCTAATGTAAATTTCCAACTTATTTTATTCAGAGCCATGATGCCTTTGACACTATTCTAATTTCAGGTTAAATTAAAATTTTCATGGAGCGGCAAGGGGGTGGGTAGTCCAATGCTTGCTGATACTTGGAATATTGGGATTAGAATGCTTTTCTGGGTCTATGTCATATCATCGAAGTGTCATAACTTCGAATGTTATAATATCAAACCCAAAACCTCGAAGACTGATAATATTGAAGCTGCGGAACATCAAATTCAATCCCAGGGAAAAAAAATCAGTGGGCCATTTCTGCGGCTTTGCTATTTCCTCCACTGTGGTGCGAACTCGGAGTTAGTATATTTAAGTAGGGGGATGTGGGGGGCACAGCCCCCCATGTTGAGGCGTGTGGGGGCGAAGGCCCCCACATTAGAAATAGTTTGTAGTGTTTGTGTGCTCCATGGTTTGTACTGGAACAGTGATTTTTTTTTTCCCAGGGAAAAAAATCTCTGTTCTCAGTCTTTGGGGTTTTCAGCTTTCGTGGTTTTGAGTTCAATTTTATAACATTTGAAGTTTTGACACTTCAGTGTTATAATATAGACCCTGCTTTTCTCCCTGCTACTTTATAATGCTATTCTATACATGCAAAATTGTTTCGTAACACGTAATATGCATTTGCTTGTATGTTATTTAAGATAATCTCAGGGAGTTTTGTGGTTAGGCGTTAGGTTTGTGGTAGGGTACATAGATGCCACTCTACTCAAACTAACTTTTTTTGTTAATAGGACATCAACTAACATTATGCTTAATATAATGACAAGTTTATACAAATTACTTTCATTAAAATTACTTGTACAATATTTTACACGTAAATCCTAAAGCATAATGATTAAAGTTAACTCTTGGAATATAAATGGTCTTAAGGAAAATAAAAAAAAGAAATTGATTATACACCTAATTTACCAGGATAAATCTAACATTTTCTATCTATAAGAGACACTCCTGACAAATGACCAATGGGATAATGATAGGAAAAAAAACTGGATTAGACATATAATATCAGCTGAAAATAGTCTTTCATTGAAAGGTACTGCTATCTTAATTAAAAAATCTTTCCTGGGGAAATTTTAACCACTAAATCAAACCCTAATGGTTGGTGGTGTCGGTTTTCCTGTTCTTACCCTCAATTAAACTGCCCTATACTTTTTCTAAACATATATAGTCCATGTACAAACCAACATCTATTTGTTTATAAAATTCACAATCTATTATTACAATATACTAACCATTTCTTTATTATAGGTGGTGATTGGAATGCACTTATTGACCCCTTGAACAACAGCTCAAACAGAAACAGGAAACAACCCCCCAAATTACTGCATCTGTTCATGACCTGATAAATAATTTCAACTTAATTGACCCATTCCAAATATTTGTTCATGATAGAAATATACCTACTTCTCGGCATTTCATAAAGTCTGGTCTAGAATTGACTTTTTCCTAATTTTGGATGTCTTCTCAAATAAAATTAATAATTTTGCCCTTGAGGCAAGATCTATCTCAGATCACTCTAATGTGTCTCTGAGCATCAACCCAACACAACACACTAACAGCCGTGGTAACAATCCCACCTGGACATTCAATAGTAATATCCTTAAAAAAGATGATGTTATAAATATAATTAACCAATATCTGAAACAGTTTGAGCTTGAATCCCATGTGTGCCCCATCCCCTTTTATGTTCAATGGGCTGCTGCCAAAGCTGTTATGAAAGGGATACTTATACAAAAAGCATCCTTTTGTAAAACAAAAGGAGCAAAGACATATCACTGACCTCACTAATGAGTACAAGAAGATCTATTTACAACTTCAAAATAAATACTCTCTGGACCTAGAAAATAAACTACATTAGACTCAAAAAAATATACTCCTTTCATAAAAAAAAAACAATCCTTAGCCGAATTAAGACTCCTGCATAGATACTCGGAATGGGCACAAATCCCCTCCAGAACACTGGCCAAACTAATAAATATCAAAGATGGCCCAAACTATACATTTGAATTAAAGTGTAAAGGAAAACCCTATATAGTAATTATAACATTATTAATTCCTTCACAGATATGTTTAATGAAATTTATAACCCCAAAAATCAAACTCATAAGGGCATCTACAAGGAATTCCTCGATAAGCTATCATTTCCCAAACTAAGTCACACACAACATAACCTATTAGCTAGTCCTATAACACTGAATGAAATAAAGTTAGTTATCAAAAAGCTCAAACCTAACAAGGCACCAGGACCAGATGGTTTTACAGGTGAATTTTACTAAATTCTTAATGATCAACTTTTTAACTTATTAGAATTCTTCTTAACCTCTACAACTACATCATCCTTAAGGGGATTACTGATAAATATATGAACAACTCTAAAGCAATTCTCATCTTGAAACCTAATTCTGACAAACATAACCCACTTAGCTACAGGCCCATTGCTCTCATTAATATAGCTATTAAACTTCTGACATCTATCCTAGCAAGTAGAATGCAGAAAGTTCTGGCTTCAATTATTTCCCCTGAGCAATTAGGTTTCATGAAACAAAGATAACTTTGTGACAATACCCTCACTTAGACACAATAATGTTATTTCTAAAAAATTATAACCACCCGAGATATGCACTCACGCTTAATGCCACTAAAGCTTTTGACAATGTGGACCTAAGCTTCCTATATTTAACCATGCAATACTTCAACTTCCCTGAATTTATGATTAACACTATAAAAATGCTTTACAACAATGCTACTACCTCCCTGTACATCAATAAAACAATGTCTCACCCTATTAAAATCACTAATGGAACTAGACAGGGTTGCCCCCTTTCACCATATATCTTAAATATTTATCTTGAACCTCTCTTACTACTTATTAACCAAAAAAAACTAGTATCATATACCAAGAGTCTTTAACATAGAGATAAAATATTCAGCATTTGCAGATGACTTAAACATTTACTTCAAACTCCCAAACAGTGAACTTCATAAAATTTGTAAAACAATAAGTCTCTTTTCTACTGCTGCAAATTATAAACTAAATCCCACAAAATATTCTATTTTCCCATTAAATCCTCATAAACACCTAGAATCCTACTTCCCCCTGTCTGACATACCTGTCAAATATTCAATCAAATATCTAGGAATAAACTTTATGCACACACATCAGGATTTAATGAAAGCAAATGAGCAAAAATCTGGGAACAAATAAACAACAACCTATTCATATGGAAAAATGTCAATTTATCCTTACAGTCAAAACTACTATTGTTAAAATGAACATTCTCCCTAGGATATTATTTCATCTAAACTCCATAAACTTAAATATACCCAAAAATTTATTCAATAAAATGGAATCCACAATCTCAAAATTCCTTTGGTTCCCTAAATCAACCAGAATCTCTAATAAAAAAACTAATACTTTCTAAAGAAAAAGGTGGATTGAGCCTCCCCGATTTTAATCTCTACTACAATATAATAAACGCAAGAGGTTTAATCCAAATTGCGAACTATAAACCATTGGTTGATACATGGACCCTAATCTGGGTCAAAATCTGGTGCAAGTATATACGATCACTCAAATTAAGCCCTCACTCTATCCCATATTTAATGCTTGACAATGAATACAAATCTAAAATTCTACCCACATTAAAAAATAAAATTAACATCTTTCAAGCATTATTGCACTCTATTAATCTACAGGATACTGTCCTTGTTCTCCAACCAATTCACCTAAACCCAAATATAAAAATCAATAATAACATGATAGACCTATCTAGCCTTCCCATAATTAAGGATATCACTGTATGGCAATTTTACCATCCTAAGAACTTTGCTGCTGTCATAGGACATTTTGGGGCCCCAAGTAGACATGATCCCATGTTAAGACAACTTAATTCATTAATAAAACAAAATTTTGCTAACACCAACATGAGTGAGCAAGATGTAACTCTAACACATTCAATTATCAAAACCCTTTCTCTTAGGAACAAAATGCTACCTCATGCCTACAAGGTCTTAATAAACATCAAATATCAACAATCGCTTCTATACTCCAAATACTGGGATGACATACAAGGTGAAATTTCTACTGAGTCCAAATATGAAGCAATTCAGAACACCCTAAATCTAACCCCTTTTAAGAATTTAATTTATACCCAGCTTATGATCAACAATAATGCATACTATACTCCAGCAGTCTTATAAAAAGTTGGGTACAACAAAAATCTAGCATGTCCTTTCTGTTCCCTCCAGCATGCAGATTTACTCCACATCTTCTGGAGTTAGAAAACATATATAAATTATGGTGCTCCCTTAGAGTTCAACTGGAAAAAAATGGGTTACGAGAAGACTACCTTCCGGCAAAGCACAATCCTGAATATAATTCCTAAACCTTTAACAGGAGTCCAGAGACACATCCTAATAACTGTGTGTGCTCTTCTCAAATACTTTATAGCTAAGAACTGGGTAAACCCCTCAGTAATCTCTTGGGAGAATTTTGAAACAATGGCAATTAAGTATATATCTGCACATAAACTTTGCACTAGCAGTAAAAAGAAAAAAAGACTATTTCCAGAACTACAGGTGCAGTGTCTTTGACTTAATTCAAACAAAGTAATCATCATACAACATTCATTACTGTAAACACAATCTGTGAAGACCTTTGTGTGTAAATTTCCAGTCCTATAACAAATAAATACTGATGGTACTTTATTGTTAATCACATTGGAGAGATTTCCCTTTATACACTTGTTAAGGCATCCAAGTTGTAAATAGTTGTAAATAGTGTAAATATTGTTATTCTAACAGCATACACCCTTTCCTCTCTCATTTTACTCATAAATCAGACATACATGTTTTCCTCTAACCATTATTCATCCTCCGGTTAATTAAGGATAATTATATCCTATCTTATATCACGTTAGTTTTATATGGGGGGTCTCTTTATTACTATCTATCCCTAAAGTTTATATTTTGATAGAGCAACCTTGGGTGCTTAGGATAGTAATTAATCATTTATCTCCTTTTATTTTTATTTTATTTTCCTAGTTATTGCCGTGCTATGGTAGAATATGTATGCTTACACACATTGTTACATTCTCTTTGTATAGCAAAGACTGATATCTGTATATAATGTATTATGCTTTTTTGTTATGTTTCTGTTTTATTTATAAATCTTGCAAAAACCAATAAAAATTATATCTGAAAAAAAAAAATATATATATATATATATATATATATATATATAAAGTACATATTTACAGATGCAAGAATATACTATGACATTTACTTCAAATAACAGTTTACAATGTCAAGACATGTATGAAAAAAGAAATATTAAAAATGTTAAGTAGTGCTGTATACTAATGGAAAAAAGAAAGCTATGGACCAAATGAAAACTAAATACATCTGCTATCACAATCGCAACATATTATAGTGCCAAAACATCAGAGATGTTCATCTACGCCTATAATTTAAATATGCCTAAAATCTCTAAGGCCATTCATATAAATAAGTTGAAAAGCACCAAAGTTAAAACATTGGAAAATGTGTGAACCTAGACAGTCAAGCAATAATATCATGAAGCATTTTAGTGATAAAACATCAGAGTAAGGAGATATAGTAGTGACTGTTGAGACATACAGCCTTATGATATGCATACCATAGCTCAGTCCAGTTTTTGGTAATCTGTTGTACTAATATACCTGTATACACTGAAGTTCTGAAGGCATCTCTAAGGTGTTACAATGAAATATTGTATTAAGATATTATGATCCACTATAGGAAAAAAAATAAAGTATAACAACAGCAGTATTACCTGAAATCTAATACAAGAATATGCAAGGAAAGTACAGAGAAACAATAACAAGCATATGGCATAAAAAAATCAAAATAAACTGGTTATGAACCACTCCTCATGCCTAAAGAGAAACACCTGTGTGACTGCTGTAGTTTGGAAATAAATGATGTTGCTGAATGAATAAAGTGTTCCTTTACACTATGGATCTGTCTGAGGGATACATGACCATATATATGGCATCATACACCTAATCCAAAGGTACAAGAGAGTTTACCTGTTATTATTTATCATTACCTTGGGATTAAGCCACTTGTTCAGCTCATTCATTTTGTGTAAGACTGCCCTGACATTTGGGAGAATGGTTTGTTGCTACCTCTGAGTCATCTGATGGTGAAATGTTAATCATGTCATCAGTTTAATACTTCCTGTGTCTTAGTGTCACAGACTTGAGTAACCTGGTGATTTAGGAACACTTGTTAATTCTGTGGGCATTAAAAAAAGTCTGATGTAATCACACATAAAACTTTTTAATTCAAGTATTAAGACATCTGCTCCTCTGGGGTTCTATTTCTGTTAGGGATTCTAACATGTTAAATTTGCTTCACGTGAAATGGTTAGAGCCTATCCATTGTCTGTACAGAGCACTGTTTCCATGTCCGCTCATTATGGTATACAAGTGCGCATAGATTCTATTATTTAGTTTTGGTATAGTCTTACATATGTAGAAACTGTGATATTCAGTGCATGTAGTGATGCAGACCATGGCCTCAGTTCAGCAGTTGCTGAACCTTCTTGCAATAAAAGTGTTTATCGCTAGGGATTCTAAAATGATCTTATCCACTGGTGTATGCACAGTAGTTGCAAACTCCACATAGAAACGTGTCCTTGGAGTTAGATATGTTTCTCAAAGTAGTTTTCTAGGAGGGTGGGTGATGGAGCATGTGCTTCTAAGAAGTCCCTAATGCTTACTGCACTTTTGTTATAGAAGTTGGATCTGTGGCTAAAGGCAAGAACCAGGCTCTTGTTTCATTCAATTATTTCCATTTGAATATACTTGTTAATGTGGGGAACATCAAAAGTAAAAGATAATACCATTCGCATCCTTTAGAAATTAAAATAGCTCAACTTCCACAATGTTTGTTTCTTGGGATAATATTATTACAATAAACCCTTTATATATGTCATTATAATCATGGCACACATGTCCTAAAGCAAACACATGTGGAGCTGCATACGAAAAGGTGGTGCAAACTGAAATTCACTCTTTCATCCTTTTGGCAACACATTAACATTCCACATAATAAAAGACGATGTACCGGTAATTTATGAAATAAAAGATGAGTAACAGAAAAAAAGTGAAAAAAGAAAGGAAAGCCAGCTGGAAACAATAATATTCTAGCAGATTTGAGATTGAAATAGTATTGTATTGCATGGCAGTACAACTATTCTTCCCCAAAATTCCAATCAACAAAATAAGCAGCACACATAAAATGGACTATTGTTAAAATTAAAAATAAAACCTAAGACATTAAGCAGCATACAACTGTAATCCTGGAAAGCATCCCCAAGCAAATTCTGAGAAACTTGAATAATCCTAGAGCTCCCTGATTAACTGGATGGGAGACAACATACCACACATGGGTGAGGACATATCACGGTCTACATTTCAGAACAAGCTGGTAGGCTGGAAGGCAAACCACCCTTCTCCCATTACACAACACATACAAAAGAGATCAGAACGACAAACTCTACCACATTGTGAGTTAAGTTAATTCCTTATTCGGCAGCCCTGTCTTCCAGTAGTAGGAATATATATTGAGCCACAAATCATGAGCAGCTATCAGTAAAATGTTAAACTAAATAACCTTGAAAGAAACTGCCTTGCTGGACATTTTTAGCAATGCACCCCCATTACAGAAGACCATGACAATGCGCATAATTCTGCAGAGTTATAGGCTTAGCTCATGATGAAGGTCTGATCCCATAATAGGACAAGAGCTAACATCAGACCACATAACATGAGATCCAGCAAGACAACCTGTCTTGAAACGGGAAGACAAAGTCCTTCCCAACAGTAATTACCCAGTGGCACAATGTGCACCATCCTACATGATGCCTAGACCAGTGGTCCTGTGTTAAACATAGGCAGAGTATGACAGTCAAGGCATAGTACCAAAGACAGCATATCCAGTTATGAGACAGTGTCTCACAGCAGCCCTCTCAAATGTGATCTGTACATCCCAATACAACTGCTCAGATGGCAAGAAGAATGGGTATCCCACTCCAACAACCAGGCATGAGGCATACATACTGTTTCATACACAGTTAAATATATATTACAAATAAATTGTAAGCATGGTACCATAGGTAAAATGCTGCATGTCAAGACAGAACCCATTAGAACTAAAGCACTCCACCCTCCCATAAGTAGCCAGCCACATGCAAAGCCATTGCTTTTGCAAAAGCTGAGAGCTGACCACTATGTATCAGTTAAAATGCATGAGTACCAATCCAGATGTATCACAGATCCCCTGCTGACAATGCTTTATCATTTCATACACTCCCTCAATTATAGATTCAGTGTCATTGCTTATAAAATTTAGCTTAGATAAATCAAACAGTAAAATATACAACAATGTCATAAAAGTAGCTATCATACAGCTAGCTACCATCTCACTTCATAAATAAACTAGACATTAAAGTTTTCATGTTTCTAGTCACAGAAAGCTCATCTTAAAAAAACAGACATAAGTCCGTGGGAACTTGGAGCATGGTGGGTATTTCACCCTCAGTTTGATAAAAGCAGTGGTCAGCAGACCATAGATGCCTTTGTAGGAGCTTATATTTTCCAGAAATCTGCAATAAAACCCTCAATAACATCTACCATGTGTTCTCACCATAAAAGTCTTTCCTTTGTCCTATTAGAGAGAAGGAAGAATGTCCATCTTCATCACATAAGTAATCACAGGTCTTGAAGACTCTTAGTGTTCAGGTTTGGAAGGAAACAAGCAATGAAGATTTTCTATGATGGTCTCTATCCTAGGATTAGTAGAGCCCACTACTTTAAGAAAAAAAAATTCTGAAAGCTGAATACAACAGGCCATTTATTCTTTTTCAAGCAGACAAAACAAAGGTATGTTATGTCACATAAACTGACCTTCTTTTATTTTATATGACAGCTTTTTCATTCCCTGGCAAAAGGCACTTTTCTTTCTGTTTTTAGATAATCTGCTGAGACCATGCACACTTTCATGTCCATAATCTTTGCATTTGTATACCCCAGCCTCATCTTCACCTCAACATTTCTGTACTTAGGACAGTCAATAATTTCTTGAGTCCTGCAAATTCTTCTTAAAATTCATCCTCTGACAGCGGAATTGTTAGTGCTTTTTTGTAGATTTTTATCATCTTAGCTTCCTTCCCTTCTTTCTGCACTATTTTAACATCATAAGTGCTACAAGGACATTTTCACTTTTCATTCGGTTTATCGGGCATGTAGAGTTTGATGGGATGGCACATTCTGCATATTAGCGCAGCCATCTGACACCATAAATAATGCACTTCCAATGTAAGTATCATCAGTGGAATAAACACTATACTTAACCTTTGTTTTTACCACAATTACAGATGCAAACAAGGAGTAACAAGCAGTATACAGCATGACTCCATGGAGCTACACATGACTTCGCTCAGATCTCCGTTACTAGAAGTCCCCACACAGGTTGCCTAATATTCATATCATACACATTGATTTTATTTCTCCAACTTAATATACGCGTCAATGTGCAGATGGTATTCAGCTAGTGTAAAGCGATTTTAAAGAAAATGCAGTGGGCAGTGTCAGTACTAGTTTCCAATGTTGTAAAACTAGTAGCTTGTTACTTTGTAACAACATAATTAGTACTCCTTATTACAATAAGTATGATCAAAAGACAAGCAAGGAAGCATATCTCAAGAAGAATGGTAATGAAAGAAATAAATAATTGACAAACAACAGCTGTATGCAGTCAAGATAGGATAAATGTCAGGGTTTTACTGCCATAACTGTGTAACATTACAGAGAGTGATGGATATAGACATATATGTTTCAGTGAACATGAGTGATGCGTAACCGCTGTTACATAGAACAAAACAATTTGCAAGAATTACACAGAATTTGCACAAAGAAAACAAGGTGAACAGGTAGTTACTTCAGGAGGAGAGTGTAATGTGTACCTTAATTAGGATGTGTTTAAAAACTGCAAGCTGAATGGCAAGGGAATTCTAGAAAAAGAAAACAAGTCCTAAATTACTTCAGAAACAGCTGTGTGATGCAATATGGTGTTGCTTTAAGCATTTTATATTACCAAACATCTGCAGTCACAGTAGAGAAGGATTCCTCAGCTCTGAGCTATGCAAGGATGTTGCTTGAGAGCACTTATTAAGGTAGGGCAGTGTGAGGACCCACCATTACTCTGTCTAGTATTACTGTTGTCACTTTTACATAAGCCAGGAAAGCTTATTTAGAGCTTACATGTCTACCTGTCTGCTGTGCCATGTGCTAATATTTGCAGAAAGATTAGATTCTCTTCCTTTTACATTAGGAATGAGACAGCAATCAAAATCAGCTGATCCATATATGTTTAGTAGGTCTTTATTATCAAATTTACTATTCTAAATAGGGAAGTTACATAGGCTGCTGTCAACTACAAATTATACATTTCTCTCTTAAAACTGATATAGTCTCTGCAAAAGTCTATTAGTTTTATGGATTTTAAGCCTCTTGTATGGATTTTTAGCCTATTGCTGATGTGGATTCTAAGGCTCTTGGTTTGCATCCCAGAGTGTATGGGAGTGCTAGCCTTAAAAGTTTCCCTAGTTTCTTAGTGTATGGGACTTTGATACACTCACATGTCCTGAGATGAAATTCTGAAACTTAGATAATCTTACTGTACTCCAATACTTAGAATTTGAATGTTAACGCCTCAAAACACTTTAATTCTGATTTTTGTGCAGGCACAGTAAAATTATGGGTTTTGCACCCAGTACCTCATTTAGATGTCTGTTGATAATACTACATTTTGAAATATATACTTGAACCTGTAGTGAATAAAGTCTTTGATTAAAAGAAAAATGCATATTACTAACATTGATAGTCATTATTATTCATATTATAATTATTGTTATTATTGTTAATGCCATTACATACATTCCAAAATAATGTTGTTTTCTACTTTTTATTGTTTAAGTTTTACATGTTAATGCTGGAGAAATTATAAAAAGGAGGAACAGTAAATTTCATCCTGTTATTTTCATAATATTTTAATATATAAGAAAGAACAGAAGGGGGACTTCAGTAAGGCAATAGTATCGGCCTTTGGTGATAGAACAAAGGCTGTAAGATCTATCCTCATTAAAAACTGGAATAATGTTATACCCTCTTTTGGTTTGGAATGTAAATTAAGTGATGCACCTAAGGTAGTGTACAAAAAAGGGAGAAAAATGATGGCTAGTTTGGAATCTAAAAAAAAAATTATTAAGTGACATCTCAGAATAGAGGTAGGTTTAAATGTGGAACATGTTCCTAATGTCATTTTTGCAATGATGGTATTAGTACAACAATTAGGAATTATCCTAGGATTATTACTACTTATGGGTGGTTGAATTCTCAAAATAGGGGGTAATTTACATGGCAGTGTACACAATATGTCATGCTTTTTATGTAGGGAAAACAGAGTTGCCCTTCAAAAATAGAATCAGCACGATTATGCAATTAGGAAAAATGATCAACAGAATATTTAAAACAAATATTGTAAGTCTTGTAAGGGTTTTTTACAATGTATTTTTTATATTTTGGAAAAGGTGGTAAAAAATGTCCAAGGTGGTAACTGGGAAGCCCAGCTGAAAAAGCGTGAGATTTATTGGCAAATATTATTGAAAATTAGTAACCCCCCCCCCCCAGGGATTAAAGATAAGTTGTCTATAAATAGTGCATTGATGTTAAAGGCTAATGAAATTATTTATTTACTTTATTTATTTTTACATTTGTTAACCGCCACGGTGGTGCAGCAGTAGTGTTGCCACCTCACAGCAAGAGGTTCTCCCATTCGATTCTCAGCTGGAGTGCCTTCTGTGTGGAGTCTGCATGTCTTCCCTGCGGTTGAGTGGTGCTCGAAAGACATGCATGAATGGGCATGCCTTCGTTGAAGGTTGGGTGTCAGGCTGGCACCTTGGCACCGTAAAAATCTACTGCCAATCATTAGCGGACCAGAGTTCCGCTGTGGCAACCCCTAACCGGGAAAAGCCAAAAGAAGAACATTTTTACATTTGTTAACTGGGTTAGTCTGTCTGGGTTCTTAGAAGCCTTTTTTCAGCAGAGACCCGAGAAGAAAAGCTCCCAAAAAAAAAAGTTTTAAGTAAACAAATAGTAAGAACAAAGATAAACACAGATCACATTTTAAGTATACATACTTCTGAAGTAATTACATAACATGCAATAAAGGAATATACAGAATGGATGGAAATACAATACAATACATATATGGAAATTTTCATGTAGTATGGCAAGAAACTAAGCAGAAATATGGTAAGACTAAGGTCAATACATTGCTGAACCAAGGTACTAGGCATGAAGTAAGTAAATATACAGATAAAGTTGCGTGAACTTTGGAAGTTAATAAATTAAAGAACAGTAATAAGGGAATATGGGAATCGAGTGTAACATGAGCTAACTAGTATGGAATATGATGGAAAAAATATATAGGTAGTAGTAAGAGAGACAGCTAGAAGTGATACAGTTAAGTTAGGTTATCCCTGAATGTTTCTTGGATATTAGTTTAGAGCATGAACATATCCAATTTGATAGGAAAAAAGATTTAAGCTGTTTCTTGAAGGCATTTTTGTAGTAATGTAATACAATTTTTATTGTACAAGTATGATAAGCATGATATTTATTATAATAGGGTTATTTTAATGTGGTTTGTAAATGTAAATGCAATGGGTGTGGATGTGTTTATATTTTAAATTGATTATATAAGTTACAGGAAGTATATACTTTATATTCTGATGATGTTGCATTGTTGAGTGAAACAAAAGCACTAAATGTTTTAAGGTTAAAGACATTTCTCCAAAAGAATATGTTATTTATTTCCATTATATACATTTTTGAGTACTGTTTGTGTATTGCCATTGTTATTGTACACTGAAGACATTTATTAATTATTCCTTCATGTATTGCTCTGAATTAATCTTGCTATTTTCCTGATATATAATAGAGACATAGCTACAGACAGACTCTATAAGAGCTGTGTTGGGGTATATCACTGAGGACTGCTGTGTATTTACAATCTGATAAAGGAACTAAAGACTGTGATATTTCATCTTGCTGATCCAGGGTTTGGCCACCTACATAAGGAAAAGAAGACCTGTTTCAGTGTGGAAAAAGTAGGTTATCTTGAGAGGTATACAACCAAGTTTTACCTTGTGATTAAATTGACATTTGCCAAGAAAGACACCATAGATTTGCAAACAATTATCTTCAATCTTTTTTTTTGATTCCCACAGACAGTGGGCACATAAATCAGAACTGTTTTTTCCAATTGCTCATTAAGGATTAACAACTTTTAGTTTGGACATAATAAATTATATTTGACCTGTGTGCTTGTCAGCCACTTAATTGCCATAAATTATTTTTTCTGTGCTGTACACACTTTATTAATTAAGGCCTCATTAAGTTATTAACACAGCTATTAGTTCATATCAAGTGATCAAAACAGACAAACGGAACTTTTTCATTAAACAACCATGATAAATTCAATCATTGCTATCTTCACAATGCATTTTGCTTGTATTCATAATATTTTTGTTAACCTGCTTGACTACTTATCTACATGTTTTTCTTGCATTAAATCACTTTTTTACCTTTGCCTATTTGATAGATTATATGATTTATTTGGCCTTTCTGACCACCTGCACTGTTTTATTTTCCTTGTATCTGAGCAGTCTGTGTGTCATCCTGTTTAAAAAAAACATCCATTGTTAATTGAAAGATCTTTATTCTTATTTACAGACTATTCCTAGGACAGGTTTCAGTAAAAGTGCTAGCAATTTTACCTGGTTTCCAATGCTTGATAATTTATATTTACTTGCACAAAAGAAATAATAGCATTCTCTACATTTATTTCAAGTCTAGGCATATAGTTTCTGGTTGAATTTTAGAAAATCTTCACAATAAAATGCTTCCACTAGGGAAATTAGTATTGACTAGCATTTAATTACTTATTGTCAACCCTTCTGTCTGTAGCTCAGGACCTCCAGCCACTGACTTGTTTTAAAACTAATGCTGAAACAAGAATTAAATGCCAGAGTATATTGGAGTGGCTCTTGGCTAATTGCTTAGAAGTGCAGTAGTTTTGCTGGATGAGGTAAGGATGACACTATCTGAGGCATCTGGCAAATGAAAACCTGTAAACTAGCACCTTAGCACTTTTACTACCATCAGACATCAGTGTTCCTTGCAGAACTTTGCATTACACAGTCTGTAATTCCCAACCATAGAAAAGTGCTTTTTACAGAAATTTCTAATCCCCATTTTTTTAAACCAGGTTTTATTAACGCAAGTAACAATCCAACAAGCAATCACAGAATAGTATAAACTTAATGCTTGGCAAACTGTATAAACTGTTTATGAATATTTTCCCCAATAATGCAAAAAAGAAAAAAATAGAAAAATGGTGGTCATTCACTTCATTTAATACTTTACAAAGGAATGCTGAGTTACTTCTCTGTTTTCTTTCCACCGGTGGTGTCTTGAAATAAGGGAAGTTATTGTGACTGTAGAAACATAACTACATGCTCCTAAACAGAATTAAGATCAACTGCTCTGCTGTCTGTTGCAGCCTGCCACGTTGTAGCTTGCCATCCAAATTTAGTCAAGGTGCACCAGATAATACAGCTTATTTATTATTAATAGCATTGATTGTTATTTACTCCAGTAAGGGTAAATGTTTAATAAATGGACCACTCTTTATGATGCTGAAAACAATGACTCCCCGAACTACTCTATCCTATACCGCTCCTTGTTCTAAAACGATCTCCACTAAAGACCACGCCATGTAATGTTTAGGAACTCTGTTTAAACTCGTTCCTTTTAAACTCTGTTTCCCCCAGAAGCATATCCTGGGCCCTATTCTATTTCAACTTTCTTTAAACATATTCCTTTTTCAACTTTGATAAATCCTAGGCCCTGTTGTTGTCTCTCTTTTCATTAACTCTCTTCCCTTGGACTCACACCATATTAATATGACCCTCTCTAAGATGCTTTGTTAATACAACACTCCTCCAAAACTCTAGATTTGCTAGAATGTCTTGCTCAACAGGACTTTTTAAGCACATTTATTGTATTTATTTGCTTCTATTCATTTACCAGTAAAGTCTGAATGGGATTCATCTCATTATCAGCAGAAGCCCAGGGGGAAAAAAAAGCTCCACAGTTATTACAGGTGAGCACTAAGAATAGTGCAAAATATATACATAAAGTAACATGAGTTTTTCATTGTAGAAAAAAAAAGCTGTACAGTTTTTATAGTTACAAAATAGAGAAGATATTCAGTTTGCACACACACACATACACACACACACACACACACACATATATATATATATATATATATATATATATATATATATATATATTAAAACCATTGTGTCATTTTTCATTGTGAATCAGATATGTATGTACATTAAAACTATATCTACAGTTTAGGATCTAGAGTTAAAATGCAACATATATCCCCAGATTAAGCAAGCTCTGCACAGAGTGCCTGAATAGTGCAAGAGCTGCTGCATGCAATATGACCAACGAGTGATCCAGGAACGAGCCCCTGAGACGTGCACGAGCGCACCTACACTATTCCCACACAGACACCACTGCTATATGCTAATTACCTCATTTGCTGGTGAAAAACATGCAAATGAGGTGAATTAACAATTCAGGAAGCAGGCAGGCATCTGTGCAGGAATAGTGTAACCTGCACAAATGTATTCTGCTACTAACCGAATACATTTCTGCAAATTACAAAACAGAGGCATGACAGCTGGAAAGAAAGCATGTATTCAATGTAGTAGGCATGCCAATGGCCATATATATGGCCATTGGCATGACAGTTGCAATTTTATAAAAAACAAGTTTATTTTTTTTTTGGCCGATCTCGGACGTTTAAGCGTAGGGTAGTAGTGCACAAATGGGATCATCACAAAAATAAGAAAAAAGGGGGAAATAAGCTTTTATACCCAAATCTGCATTTTGCCATAATAGTCAATGGCATGCATAAGACAACAATACCAGGGAATAGTGGTTGCTAAGACGGAAGGCTCAGTGTGAGTGTGGTAACTATGAATTAGTATTCTGGTTTATGTAAATGAGGGGATTGATTCTGAATCACAGATTTTCTCTCAGTGTTAGCTTGCACCCAACCATGTAGGTGCAGCAACACCACCGTATAAGTCTAAGAGGTAGATGACCTCATAAGGGGGAGTGTCATGCATGCTGTATGCTTATTAGAGCTGTGTGGCCTGTGTTTGCCCTTAGCTAAGCAAAGCTAAGGAAGGGGGTGGTCTGAGGCTGCCTAGCAGTGTTTTCATTGCCTAAACGGGTGTGCACGCCGAGCACCAGGTTTTAAACAAAACAAAAAAAAAAAAAAAAAAAAAACAGGAAATAGCAGCTCTGTTCACATCTGAGCACTGGGTATGTGTAGCATGCCTCAGGGCTTAAACGGGAAGGCAATGGGAAGAAAAAACAGCAGTAGGAAGGCAATCAAGGAGAACTAGCATAGCTGGCAGGTGAAATGTATCAAAATCAGTCAATTACACAGGCAGCAGCCCAACACACTACTATAAAGTATGCAAACACCTTTCAGTCTGGCTTTTCCCACAAACTCTACACCACTGGTGTACACAGACGGGGAAATTTTACCTGACAAAACTAATAAAACGTTAGGAGCTGCTGTTGCTCTCATACATCAATATGTGCAAGGAGCTGAGGGTGGTGAGGATGTGGATGCTGATGACCATCCCACAGTGAGGAGGAGGAGAAGAGTGTACAGACCCAGGGTAACCTACCAGGGGCTACATGAGCTGGAGATACTGTAGCACTATAAGGTGGACAGGGACATTCTACAGCAAATTACTGAGCTGTGCCAGCCCCACCTCACACACAGAACCAACAGAGGGGAACCCATCCCAGTGGATACCAAGGTATGTGTAGGCTTAAGAATACTAGCCACAGGTACCTTCCAAAGGGCAACTGGAGATATCATGGGGATCTCGCAGGTATCACCATCCAAGGTACTCTACCAGTTCCTGGATGCCATGTCAGCACATGCCGGTGAGCACATATATTTCCTCAACACCCATGAGACATTGACCAGCAATATGCGCCTTTTCCACCAAATAGCAGAATACACTGAGGTAGTGGGTGCTATAGACTGCATGCACATACACATCAAAGTACCACCCAGTGAGTGGGGTAGGGAATACATAAACCGCAAGGGCTTCCCCTCCATCAAATGCCAGGTCATGTGTGATGCCCAGGGCATTGTCTTGAATGTGTGTGCTGGCAGCCCTGGAAGCTATTATGACTCCCACATCTGGCATATGACATAGCTGTACCAGTCATTTGCCAGTGGGGACATCCCATATGGCCACCTAGTGGGGGATGCTGGCTACACACTGGCGCCTTGGCCGATTACACCCCTCAGAAATGCACACAGACCTGAACAAGAACTCCATAATGAGGCACACGCAGAAACCAGAATTATAATAGAGTGTGTGTTTGGGATGCTCAAGTCACGGTTCTGCTGCCTGGACATATCCGATGGACCCTTGCAGTACACTCCAGCTACATGTACACAAATGTTCATAGTATGTGCCATGCTACACAATATGATTCTGTGGAAACAGCTGCAGCAGGAACAGCACAGGGCAAGGCCACACAGCCCCCCCCACCATTGTCAAGGCCATCACAGGCACAGAGTGAATCAGAGGAGGAACTACCTGAGCCTGCCCACGTAGGCAGAAGGAGGTGTGCCCAGTATGCCCAGGCCTTGGCAAAGAGGCAGCGCATAGCACATACACGGACACGGTAGGGACCCAGGGAATGACACCTCTCTCTGCCTCGTACATACAGTAAAAGGGATGCCAAACATGATACTACCTGTGCTTTACCATGTATAGGGAGTGTACTATGTGCATCCGACATAGTCAGCCTTCCAGCACTGTCCTCAATACTGGCCCAGCCACAAGGTAAGTCACTGTTCCTATCAATTACTGAATGAAGTAGCATGTTCTGATAGTTGTATCTATGGTATGGATGTGAGCATGCAAGGGAATCTGGTGGCTGAATGGGATGGCAGCAAATAGTGGACATCTATATAGGCAGCATGAAATCCATAACAAATACTGATGTCAACATACTAGGCAGTACTAGATAAGGTGACAAATCCCACTGCAGTACATGTGGTGGCCCAAATGTGTGTCCATAGAACACACACATGCATGTCAGTGAGGCTCACATATGCACCACCAGCCTCAGCCAGCAGGACAGGTGTAGATGACCATAAAGAAAGGCTGGGCTAAGACCTCCAATTGATGGCAATGGTGAGCAGCCCCCCTCTAGATCTACACAGACAGACTACAACTGGTTTGGCAGTTGTATGTTAGTTCTGTAGGGTAAGAAGTCTGAAACTGAAATGTAGGTCAATAAAACTGAAGATCTGTACTCTACTGATATGCCTCCAGTCTGCATGACAGGTCAGAATGCAATATGAAATGGAAGCCAACAGAGTACCTGAAATACCAGTACAGTCATAGCAAATGTTTAAAGTTGTCAGGTGTGCCCCCCAAAAATCCTATGTAGAACTGCAGTAACATGTAAGTGTGAGGAGTAATATCAGTGGAGCACAGATTACCCGAGCTGGCCCAATCTACATGATAAATTGTTGCATGTGTACAATATACAGGGGTCTGTATGTTAGGTTGTTGTGTGTTCAATATTATCTGGAAGTGGTCAGCATGTAGGCATGGAGGGTTGTGTCTCGGTGGCCTATGGGCAGTACTGTGGTTGACAGGGCCATGTTCTGATAACTGTAGTGCCAACTACAATGCTTCTCAGCAATACACATGTAAGCAGTCATCCATACTCACTGTCCAGATGTCAATATCTGTCACTGTCTGAAAGATGGACATGCCATGAATGTGGGCCCATACATACACACAGTACACAGGTGGAAGTACCATAGACAGAGTGCATAAAATGTAACTGTCAACTGCACACGACTTTGGAATTGTACATACAGGTTAGCAGGACATTAGTTGTCTGTGTAGTATGGAATACTGATGTAGTCCAGCCAATCACGGGAAGACCACAAAAGGCACAGTTATGAAGTAATGAGAGACTGCCTATGTCCCCACACAAGGCAGCACAACGGTAATGTCCCAGGTATACCTGTGAGTCAGCTGCAAGTAGCTTCCTTATCACACATGCACTCAGCTCACCCCACCATCAGCCACATGTTTATCACTGGTCATATCCTTGCTGTTGGGAATGAGTACAATATGACCCCACTTCTATATGGGAATACCCACAGAATGCAGCATGCTGAAGAGGTGTCCTATGCAGGTGTGTCTCTAGCTGTAACCAGCACCCTGCCTGCATCCAGACCAATGGATCAATATGGACAGGAACTATTGCCATTAACACCTCGCACACTTCCCCTGTCACCTCAGGGGAATCTACTGGCTCGCAGCCTGGGAATGTAGGAGTGAAAGAATGTACTGGCCTGCTACAGATGGCCTGCATCACTACCAAATGGCCTACAGTCCTCTGTCGAAGGCCTGTGCCTCACCTGTAGTACCAATATGGTATCTCATGGGGTCCCAACTAACAACCTAACACAGTCAACAGAACACAAATGCAAGGCCATGTTGACAAATCTCAGTAGCATGCCCTCCATGTCCTACTGCATGAACTCTGGACCAATCCATAAATACCACTGGGATGAAGGGCCAACTATAGGGATACATCTCAGATATCACTCGCATAATGTTAGGAAGAAGATAGAATAACAGAGTGGGGGGTGCAGAAACATGGATGTCATGGAGTGTGTGAAGTCTGAAACTCTGATGTGTGCCCATACTAACCCTGCCTGCTAACCCAGTAATGGGTGGCTACAAACCTGCTCGTAAACCACAATATGAAGAGGAACTGACCAGATATATGAGCTGATGTCAATCACTGTAGACATTCCTTTTGGTAGCCTTCAGCCCTATAGCGTCTGTGGTGCTTGTGATAACTGTGTAACACAATAGTACAAATCAGTATTCATGTAGCATTTGTATATTCAGTCTGTCAAATGTAAAGCTGTGTGTGACTGAGTGTGCGTGTGCGTGTGTGTGTGTGTGTGTGTGTGTGTGTGTGTGTGTGTGTGTGTGTGTGTGTGTGTGTGTGCGTGTGTGTGTGTTTCCAGAGGAATGATTTATGGCCCATTCACACATACTAAACTTCCCATTGCCCATGTTACCACTCCTGCTGATGTCAGTTACCTTGAAATAACCCTTTGGCCAAAACCCAAACCTATAAGCTCCATGGCGCTTGCCATAACTGTGTAATATTGTAGTGTAGCAAGCTAGTTAGGTATGAGTTTTAATGCCAGACATGGACTGTTAAACTGTGTGTGTGTGTGTGTGTGTGTGTGTGTGTGTGTGTGTGTGTGTGTGTGTGTGTGTGTGGAGATGAATGTACACTTCCCATTACCCTACTTTAGCATGCCTGCTGATGTCAGTCACCTTGCAAAAACCCGTTGGCCAAATCTCAGCCCTATAAGCTCTGTTGCGCTCGTGACAACTGGTGTAATACTGTAATGTAGCAAACTTGTTAGGTAGGAGTTCTAATCCCAGACATGGCAACTGTTAAACTGTGTGTGTGTGTGTGTGTGTGTGTGTGTGTGTGTGCATGGAGATGAATAATTTTGAGGTCATTCACACTCATTACACCTCCCATTGCCCTAGTTTAGCATGCCTGCTGATGTCAGTCATCTTGAAATAACCCTTTGGCCAAGTCTCAGCCCTCAGCCTTGTAAGCTACGTGGCATTTGGGATAACTGCATAATACTGTAGTGCAGTAAACTAGTTAGGTAGGTTCATAGGTTCATAGGTAGGTAGGTACTAGGCTATCAGCCCAGGGGCCTATACAAGCCCAGCCAAAAAAGTACCCTGGCTTTTGCCACCCAAGAAAATTATTTTCCTGTGCCACTGTTGAGCAGAGCCACAGAGGTGATCCCTGGGGTGAATTTCCTATTTCCCATCCAATCATCAAGATTTTTCTTGAAGAGTGCTAATGAGGAGCTTTGTTTGACATAGATAGGTATTTTATTCCAGAGTATGGGAAGTCTCTGGGACAGGAATCTATCCCTCCGGCATGTTCTGTTTATTTTGTTGACAAGGTTTAGGTCCCCAGAGCATGTAGCACAGAGGGCTTTGGATTTCTTTAAGTGGAGCATGTCCAACAGCTCTGGGTTTGACATAGCTTTGTATGTTAGGCAGAGATCACCTCTGAATAGGCGATATACAACGGAGTAAAGCTGGAGTTTTTTTAGACGGTCTGCATAGGGCATCTGCTTGAGGCTGGTAATCCTCTTTGTGAGGTATTTCTGCAGCCTTTCCAGTTGTTATAGATGTCTTGTGAGGTACATACCAAAAGGGGTGTTGTACTCTATAATGGGTCTAATGAGTGATGAGTAGAGGGGAACAATGACCTATTTTTTTCTGGATGAGAAATATTTTGTGATGAGGTGTTCCACGTAGAAGGATTTCCTGACAACTGTGGTGATGTGATTATCAAAGGAGAGACTACTGTCCATCTGTGTCACAAGGTCTTTTATCACACTTTTGGTGTTACGTATACTACTGCTTATGTTGTAGTTCATGGGTACAGAGTTTTTACCAAAGGGAATGACAATGCACTTTTTGGCATTGAGCTTGAGGCCATGGCTCTGACACCAGGCATCTGTCTCAGTGAGGCCCTTTTGTAGGATGTCCACATCATTAGGAGTTTCGATTATGGCTCCTAGTTTGCAGTCATCTGCGAACTTCATTAGCCAAAGACCTTCTGTGTTAGCCTGTACTTCAGAGAAGTAGATACCAAACAGGAGAGGAACCAGGATTGAACCCTGTGGTACTCCACTTGTCACTGGTCTGAAGTCGGATTTGGAGTCTGCTACTTTCACAGTGTGGGTTCTGTCAGTGAGCCAGTTGGCAACCCATCTTATGACATAGGGATTTATACCTAGTTTAGTGAGTTTATCTATAATTCCAGAGTGGAGGATGATGTCGAAAGACTTGGCAAGATCAAGATAGGCTGTGTGAACCACCTTACCCTTGTCTACAGCTTTGGTGGCTGCTTCAAAGAAGTCTATCAGGTTTAGGAGACATGATATGCCTTTTACAAACCTGAACTGGGTGGGTTCCAGAGTTTGGAGATTACCAATATCTTTATTTATAAGTTTTATAATGATACGTACAATGGCCTTGCAGACCAGTCTCATCAGGCTAATGGGGCGGTAGTTCCCAGAGTCCGTGGTGGCTCCCCCCTTGTGGAGTTGGATAACCGTCACTGTGCACCATTCAGCAGGCACAAAGCCTGAGGTGAGGCTATGATTGAACATGGTACTTAGGTGGGGTGCCAGTTCATTCTGTAGTTCATGTAGAATGCAGCCTGGGATGTTATCTGGTCCCATGGATGCTGTGTTCTTGGCTTTGGAGAGTGTGTTTTTCACCTGTGCAGCTGTGATTACAGGAACTTTGCATTCTTCCGGTATAGAGATGGGCTCTTTAGGGGGTGAGAGGGTGGTAAAGTTTGGACTGAACCTATCTGCTATGATGTTGCCAATATCAGTCGGGTCTGTATATTTAGTGCCATTTTCTGTAACTCAGAGCAGAACTGAGTGTTGCCACTGAGATTCTTGACATAGCTATAGAATACTTTGTGGTTGTCTTTAGAATCAGTGGCGATTTTGTTTTCATAACTAGCTTTGGAGGATTTTATCAGGGATCGCAGCTTCTTACTGAGGCTGACCAGGGAGCTCCTCCACTCATGGGATTTTACTCTCTTTTGCAACAATTTCTTCCTTCTGTTGTACAGTTTGTTTATGGCAGGGGACCACCAGATTGGCTTCCTTTTTTTGGAGGATAGCGTCTTGATGCTGTTTGCGATAGCACGATCCATGCACTCATGTAAGTGCTTATAAAGTGCAATTGTGTAGAATTCAGTAGTCATAGCTGTATTGTCCATCTGCATGGGTGTCATGAAGTTCACCACTTCTGTCTTAAGAAGCATGAAGTTGGCTTTGGAGAACTTTTTTATCATGGTTTCCTTAATGTTGGGTGGGGGCAGGATGTGGATATCTAGGGTAATTAGATTATGGTCGGATCAGACCAATGAGGAGTTGACTTCAGGTGTGGAACACCGGTCACTCATGTTGGTAATGACTACATCTAGGATATTGTTGCACCTGGTGAAGGTGTGGATAAGTTGATCCAGAGCATTCGAGTTTATGGATTCCAGAAAGCGTTGAGCGAAGGAATTGGTACATGAGTAGTTTTCCCAGTTAATGGTAGGGTAGTTGAAATCACCCATTATTAGGTTGTTTGGTTGAACCCTAACAATTTCCAGTACATTAAGAAAAGAGGAGTGGGAATCCTGGGGCATGGTGGGTGAACTATAGCAAGCTACAATTTGGATTGCAGTTTTGCCCAGAGTTAGTTGCACTTGGATAACCTCGGCTGCATTATGCTGAGCAACTAGCCTGGAAGTGTGGATATCCTTAATGAATATGGACACACCTCCACCTTTGGTGTTCCGGTCCAGGTTACATGGCCAAAAAGTGTGGTATGAGTTATAGCCTGGTAGTGCAGGGTTGCTCTCTGGAGCATTCAACCAGGTCTCAGTCACTGCACAGATATCAATGTTCTTCATTTTAAGGAATGCCTCGAGTGAGTGCATTTTGAGATTTAGACTTCTAGCATTGAGTAGCATCACCCTCAGTTTTTGCTTGCCTGTTCCTGTTACAGTGGTGAATTTGTCATTTGAACCTTGCTTAAAAAAGGCACTATAGGGGCAGCAAGAACCTTAGCCAGTATCCGGAATCCCAGGGGAGACAGGTGCAGGCCATCTCTGGCAAAGCATCGTGGTCTGTCAGCCATGTCATTACAGGCAGACAGATACTGGATCCCTTTAGAATGGCACCAGAGGCTTAGCCAATTGTTGAAGTCAATCATTTTGTACTTGTACTCCGGCATCATTCTGGGTGATGGCAGAATGCTACTCGGGGCTAGGGTCATACCTGCCTGGGCTACAAGATCAGAGAGCTCTTCCATGTCTCTTTTCATGTAGTCCAGGGAGGTATGTCTCAGGTCGTTCACACCAACATGGAACATGACAGAGTCTTATTTGTACTTGCTGTGGAGTGACCTGAGTGCGTGTGTTATGTGGTAGATCCTGGCACCCGACAGGCAGATGACAGTAACCTTCTCCTTGTTTAGCCTGGTGAGTGGGACATCAGTGTGCCTGACTATAGAGTCACCTATCTCTAGTGTGTTGGGTACGTTGTTTTGCCTTATTGGCTGTGGTTGAGTGGCACACTGAGTCTGCGGGCTATGTGTCATTTGGGTTGCGTTGGGGGGTGGAGGTTGCTTGCATTTCTGCTTTGGATGTCTCTGTTGTTTGAGCAGATTATTATTGAGAGCCTTCACAAATGTTTTTGTGTTTCTATGTGTGGATTTTGGTGGTGTAGATTTAGTGTTTACCTTCTCCTCTTGACTGTCAAGTTCAGTTTTGGTTGGAGAGAGCTTTACTTCCAGTTTGGCTAGATAAGTGCATCTCTCACAGGTTGTAGTGTTGGGTGGTAGGAGGAGAGGGTTGTCTGTGTACATGAGGCAATTTCTACAGTGCCCCAAGATACCCAGATTCATCAGATAGACAGAAGAGAACACTGGGAGCTGACCCTTGGACATGCCTGAATAAAAAACTATTTTCCTCTAGATAAATGAGGAAAGTGAGTACAAGAGCTGCTTTTCTCTAAGCAAGTGAGGAAAGTAAGTACCAAAATTGTTTTCCTCTAGGTAATGAGGAAGGTTGAGTGCTGTAATAATTAGTAGCTTATTTAGTGCTTACAACAAGTTCTGAACAAGTGTTGATCACGAATAAGCAAATTCAAGTGCTAAAACTAAGAATCTGTATCTGGACTAAACAAGTTACAGGAAAGGGGGGAAACAAGTGCAAATGCGGGCTTTTAAATCAGAAAGTAGAGAGAGATGGAAAAACTGCCCAAACGGCCAATAACTACAATTTCTGGGCCAGAACCACTCCTTATGTGGTAGATAGGTTACCTAGTGCTTACCACTCCCACTGATAAGCTAGAAGGCTTCCCTCCAACACAGAAGGCTTGGGGCAGGGGGTTCAGAAGCTTACATACAGTCCTGGATACAGCAAATCTGAATCTGGACTACACTAGTTACAGGAAAGGTATTTTTTAATATAGATATATACACACACATATATATATATATATATATATATATATATATATATATATATATATATATATATATATATATATACATACAGAAAAGTAGCTAAGACAGCAGTAAAAACAATTCAAATGCAGTGCAAGCTAGCACACTTGAGTATGTAGCAATGTTAGACCAAACAGTTTAAAAATGCAATTAAATTAAAAATGACTAAAAACAAGTGCAGAAAGAGTCTATTAGGTAGAATGAGGTAAAGAGATGGGAATGGGGGAGTGTCCCAGAACAAATCTACAGTGGGGGCGGGCAACTGCAAAAGCCTCCAAATTTAAACAACAAGACAGGAATAGGGAGGGTGGGTATGGGAAAACCAATACCTTCAGCAGAGATCTGACAAACTATACAGTGAAGCAAAAATAACAGTGCACAACTCTGAAGTCAGCCAGCAATGATATAAAATTAGTCAAATAACAATTACCAGTACACAACTGAGTTCTAATCCTGGTCCTAGCAACTGTGATAATGTGTGTGTTTGTGTGAGAGATTGTGTGTGTCTTTTTTGACATCTGATTTTGTGGACATTCACACTTACTACACTTCCCCTACCCCTCCTTTGGCACTGCTGCTGATGTCACTTACCTTCAAAGATACCTTTGGACAACTCTCCAACATGTAAGCTCAATGGTACATGCAATAAATGTGTAACACTGTAATAGCAATACATGGCTAGGTATGGATTCAAAACCCAGTACTGGTGTTTGTGTGTGTGTCATCAGTATCCTGTGTGGGTGTTGGGGTGATTGTGTAATAACAGGATCCATTGTGGTGTGGGTTTTGCTACATTATTATATTGAGGACCTATATGTTCCAATGTCCACATTACAAGGCCAAAACACTGTAGAGGTTGTTGTAGACAATTCACAGCCATAAATGTCTACTGTCTTGTCCAATGACTATGTGACAGTATGGATTAGTGAACAATTATAGGCAACGATTATAATACCCAGAGACCACTCTCCATCCATGGATCATACACAAACATGATTGGCTCTTTTTCTCTTCCTTTCTTTCATTCTTTCTTTCTTTCTCTCTGTCTTTCTTTCTTTCTTTCCTTCTATCTTTCTTTCTTTCTCTCTTTCTCTCTCTCTCGCTCTCTCCCCCTTTCTGGTAGATGTGGGTAAATACATCTATTTTACATAAGCAGCAACTTGACTTTTGGAGGTAATGCTCATGATCATCTGATGGCCTGTGCATGAATTGGAGTCCCCCACTTGTTAATTGCATGTGGAACAGCTGTGGTATCATTCCTATAGCCAATTGCATGGAAACACACTCCTATAACTAAGCACTTTATGTGAGTGTTGGCACTTTTCCTTCACTGAGAGCAGGACTTCATGTGGGTGTCTGACAAACAGCATCAAAGAGGGTAGTTGAAAATACCTCTTACAATAAACACTGTGGAGACAGGCCAAAAAACTGGAGGGAGATGTTCCAGACATGGGGACAGAATGTAAGTATTGCTGTTCTACATTTGAAGTAATGTTGGTTTAACAGAGTTTGTGTGGATATGGCTGTTCTGCATGATTTAAAGTCTGGCATGAGAGTGTTATGTGTTTGAGAAAACTCTCACCTATAGGGCTATCTGAAGACTGCCAGAGTTTGAAGTGCTAGATGCGGTGTGATACTCACACATTTTCTGTCTTTATAAATGCAGTAGCATACTATGATGATTGCAGTCAGTAAATGGTAACATCCATGTGTGTTACTGAATTCATATCCCTCAGAAGAGATATGTCGCAACAAACCCTGTTACACCAGCAATTTTCCCAGTTTATCACAGCAATATGTCAATACTGACCCTGTGTTTGTGCCTCTGTCCTCTAAGTCTGTCACCCTTTGTCCATATATCATGCAGTAAGAGGTGGATATGTACAGTACATCATTATTTACTGACATCATTCCTGATATCAAGCCAATATATCAGACTGCCAGACATGTTATGTATAGGAGGCCTTATATTTAAGGACAAAACCTGGACATTCTGTTGTATTCTGTACAGTAGTGAGGTCTGTGTACTTATGGTGATTGTTGACAGAGTGTCAGTATTGTGTAGCAGAGTATTGTGAATATGTTATTTGGCCTGTATACAAACTGGGGTAGATGTCAGTGTTCTTAGTCCTGTTCTATCTGATATTACATGCTGCTCAAGTTTCTGGTACCCTATCAGCTTATATGTTTGTAGGGCCAGACTGAGACATGTCCCATACAACAGTCAGCATCAGACTACACTGTGAATTGGGCCAGTATATGTAGGGTTAGTGTGTGAGTGGCAAATACGATGGGTTTTGTTCACACAGTCCATATACTGTACTATTAATTAGGCTTACCAAATTGTAACTGTGACTGTGTTGAGATTGGTTGTGGGTATGCACTTTCACACTGGTGTCTGTTACGCCATGCTGTTACATGCCTGTAGTGCCTGCTATATTTGCAATTACATTATATTCCACCATAGCAAAATTGGTTTAGTGTTGCGGCAGTCCACCTGTAGTTTAGACAGTGTTTGGTGACATGCCTAGCAGCTCAGTGTATTTACCCTAGTGTGATGTTATGTCCAGATATTTGTGAGATGTACTGTTGCCTGGCCACCATATGTGTTGTGTATTTCTGACAAAGTAGTGGGATGCTGTGAAGATGTATGTCACTAACTACTGGGAAGTATGTGGGCTTGGGACATCTGCTCCACCAGTTAATATGTGTTAGGACAGACAGGTGGGTGTGAATGCATCAACTGTGTGAGCTTATCTACTCCAGTATTTGTGATATATCCCCATTTTCTTGGTTTTAGATATCACCTTTGTCATGCTTGGTCCACATTTCTTGCACTAAGGAGTTCTATGTATACCTCTCAACTGATAAAATTGTTTCAGACTGTCCATGTTTATTGCTCATATTTCTGCTGTATTCCACAGGATCATTACTGTGATTTGTGTGGTACTTCAGTACGATGATTTTATGGTGTCTGTCAGTAACTGATGGCGTACATGTCAGTTTCTGAAGAGCCTTCCATCACAACCTGTATGTTGACACAACCCCAGTTACTGTAGCAATATTCTACATTTATAACTACAGTACTTACATTACGTTCTCTTGCACTAAGAGGTTGAGAGTTATGGTGCTGTGGTATGACTCCACTACATGTTATGACCATATGTTATATATATATGCATACATATATATATATATATATATATATATATATATATATATATATATATATGTGTGTGTGTGTGTGTGTGTGTGTGTGTGTGTGTGTGTGCGTGTATGCATATATATATATATATGTATATATATATGTATACATATATATATATATGTATATATATATATATATATATATATATATATATATATATATATATATCTACATATGTATATATATATCCGTATCCCTGTTATGTGTAAACATGAGTGTTGTATATACCTTATCAGATGTATCCCACCATATTTATCTGATATGTGTATATTTACATATAAAAACATGACTGATCCAACGCTATTTTCACTAACAAGTAGTAAATAATTGTAGTAGTCAAAGCAGTTGTTCACTACTATTCAGTACATGTACTGAATTATATATGTGAAAAAGCAACAGACATTTTTACAGTTCAGATGGCTCATTCGTTAAGTGCTGTGACTGCAGTCTAGAGGATCCTGGGCTCAAGACCAGCAAGGGCTTCTAATTTTGTTGCTAGGCAGAACAAGGACTGTTGGATACAGAGTGGTTAAGGCAGTTTTGAGCAGATTTAAGTGGGTTTGCGCAGGTTTGCATGGCGGTAAGCAGTGCTAACATATGTTTAAATGAATGCACGCGTACACCATGTAGACTTCACTTACCAGTTGCAAATCTGCTTAGCATTTACATTTAAGCAATGCTTACACCTGCTAAGTATAACTTAGCCCTGGTAACGAGTGATCACATTCCAGTCTGATAAAATAGCAGGATAATGACATCTTTAATAAGTGTATTTAATTCCATGTACATAACATTGCTTCTATGTGCTATCATTACAGTAGCAAGGGGTGTGAGTATACTGTATGGGACACCTGAGTATACATGGGTAGTATCCCAGGTTATATGCAGTCACACATGCATGTATTGTATCATTATGCTACTACTTTTAGCAGTGCTTTTCCAAGTAAGAGTAGATTGCAGATTGTAGTACTGGAACCATACACCCCTGCATGCAAAGCTAGGACTCTGAGTACTGACTATTGTGTTCTTGGTGTTTGAGCTGTATGTTTTTAAGTATCTCCTATTGGATATTGATCTGATATGTTGATATTAACTGTAGACTGCTATGTTTTTAGGACATGTCATTGAGGACTGCTGTCATGTAGTAATGGCATACCTATTAGTTTCAGACATCTATCTGTCAAAACATTCATCCTAATGCTTAACCTATTGGCTAGCTACTTTTTGCCTGTCCTCTGTATAGATGTGCAGATGTCAAGTATTCATCTTGGCTGCTTACAGGCAATCTCTGATTGACTGACACTGACATATCTGCCCAACTGTGTTATGAATGCCACAGCTAGGAAACCCCACTCTGTATGCACCACATGCCATGGGTACCTCAACTAGACTACCACAGTCAACAGAACGTGTTTGGGTACAGGTCCCTAACACAGACAGTGGCCATATTATGCAATATATGTTGCATACATGTCAATTGGAGCAACTCACTGGCCCTCTTCAAGAGAAAATCAGATGAGTGGATGTTGAATTTAACTGTCACCTTGAAGATCACTCAAGTGGCATCAGTTGATAGATGGCCTACTGACAAATGTCAAGTGGCATGATACCAGTGTACTCACATGCCCTACTCTTCTCATCTCTCCATGGACATTAGCCTGGTACACACCTAGGAACACCTGCACCTAAGGACTTCAGTACTGACAAATGTGTCTGTGTGCATTACTGAGTATAACAGTGTCTGTGTGTTTGTAAACTTGTAGTTGAAAATACTTTGAGAGCCTTCTCACCCACTACACCCCCATTGCTATACTTAGAAAGGGCTGCTGCTGTAATTCACATTAAATGTACCTTGTGACACTGTTCATCCTATGGGCTACCTGGAGCTTGCAGTACCAGCATAACACTGTTCTACAAGAGGGTAGATAGGCATGGGTTACCCTCTGAGTCCTGGCAATTGTGAGTATGTGTGTGTGTGTATGTGTGTGCAATTGTGTGTGAGTGTGCATATTTGTAGGAAACAGCATTCTGAGCCCACATTCTTCAAATACACTAAATCTTCCCAAACATTATAAGGGATAGTGATGTTGCTGACATTAGAAGAGCCATGACAAAACCCTCACCCTACTATCCATGTGGCATGTGCAATAAATGCATATCCCTGTAGTAGCAATAATTAGATAGACAAGGGTTTGTATTGCAGTCCTGGTCAATGTGTGATTGTGGCTATGTCAGAGCATTATCATGGGTTTCAGTGAGTACAATATCCAATGTGGGATAGGGGTGCTGGGTATACTGTCTTTACACCATGGTACCCCCAGTATATGTCCCAAGGTCCACTGTATGAGGACTGCTGTCTCCATCAGCCATACAGGTAACTGATGACACTATCCAGCCCAATGATGCATGTGCTGTAACAGTATGGACTCACTGACAAGGTAGCCAGCACTGCTAAACCCAGGTCTGTCAAATGTGTCTATGATTGTATATGTTTGTCAATTTGTATATGACAGTATGTTATACTATGTATTGTCCATTAAGGTAGTCAGCACTGCTAAACCCAGGTCTGTCAAATGTGTCTATGATTGTATATGTTTGTCAATTTGTATATGACAGTATGTTATACTATGTAGTGTCCATTAACACCCAGTACATCCCCCAATTACAATACTGTACAAGGCCTGGTGATGTTGTTCACTTTACAGGAAGCTTGGGACACACCTCACTCTACAAGCTCTGTGATGTGTGCAATTAAGACTAAACACATTAGTAGCAATAAGTACCTAGGTATGAGTTCTACTCTCAGTGTTGCCAAGTAAGTGTGTGTGTATGTGAAGGGATCTACTTCAGTTTGCAGAAAATATATTTTTCAGGAGATCATTTTCCCGAGAACTAACTGGCAAAAGGTTACATTTCAAAGCAATCATCTTGTGGAAATTCATTCCATCAAAACTAGTAATGGATATGTAAATGCCCTCTTCCCCACTGTACAGCTGTACAGCTATACTGGAGTTGATATATATAGTTAGGCGTGGTTGTTCTGGACACAGCCACCCACATTGGGGTTATTGTTGTGCATATCCCCCCTCTTAGTGTGCTGTTATACTGTACAGTTTATGTTAAGTGGTTAAGTAGTTGTTAATCACACTGTGTGTGGTTCTACACCACCCCACGTCCTCCAAAGTGGGGGTCTGTACCCCCCACACCAGCACACCTATGTTTAACAACTCCAGGATTGCACTACATTGTGGAAGAGAACATATACCCTGCCAGTGCCATTTTCAATGACATTAAACTGGTGGAATGATTATTTACTGATGTGATGTTTTTGGCAATTTGGCCTTGGTGGAATTACATAGGCCTAAATGAGTTCTCTGCAAAATGAAGTACATCCATGTGAACAGTATTCTCTGTGTATTGCATTAACACAAAAGCCTCTGTGTGTGTTATTCACAAACATTTGGTGTGTGACACCCAGTACACTTACCATTGTCCACTGTAGAAGAGCTGCTTACATCAGCCACCATGCACTCACCTGTATACACCCCTCAGACCTATCAGCCATGTGGCACATGCAGTAACTGTTATACAGATCTGTTACTTGTATTCAGCTGTACCCAGGATATGACACAGTCAATGTGTCACAACAGTGTCACACCCCTTGTAGGAAAGGACAGCAGACCAACATCCTCCTGACACATAGACACCTAGAACACAAACAGAATATATTATGGAGACCACAATCAGTCAGTGTTAATAACAGCTATAATGCATCATGGCTGGACAGCTACACACCCTGACATGTAAGCATTAAACATTCCAGCTGACAACATGTTAAGCAGCATTACATTGCTAAACCTTAGTACATTCACCCTGTGTATCAGAACCATATTAGCATGTCCCTGCATTGATAGTATGGATGACAGAGATGTGGCACAGGTATCATTATATGCACAGGGTGTGGTGTGGGTTTGCCAGAGGCCTAGGCTGAGCCATTTGGTTGACATCATGTGTGTGGGTTAGGGGGTTCTTTATTAAATGGCCTGTGCAGATGTGGTGTGTGTAGGTATGGAGGTGCCCTAGCTGTGTTGGTGATGTGTGTGTGTATGTATGCACACAGTTCTGCCATGTGGCTGCCCTATACAGGTGTATGTTGGACAGCTGTAGTCCATACATGGCAGGGTGTACAGTTCACCATGTCTGGCCATGGACATGGGAATTGTGCCTGCCAGGGGTTTCATGGGCACTACCAGGCAGAAGCTCAGATATGGTACTTTCCCGTGACAATGACAATTGTCCACTGGATCTGTGTCCCTGTTGGGACCAGCCAGGACCACGTGCATGTGGCCTGCTGCATTGTGGTATGGACAGCACTCCCCGTGCAGTGCTGGTGCTGGTGCTGCCACTACAGGAGCAGCCATGAGATGCTACACATCCATGTAGACCTTCACCTGTTGGTGTTGCTGACCTATGTCCACATGGCCAAATCCCTACTCCCACCACATGCTCTACCACAGACACCACATGGTTGAGGATGTGCACCATCTTACCCAACCATCTATCCATGACCTCTGCAAAATAATGGTGGGCACCTGCAAGATCACGGATGTAGTCACGTACAGCAGGATGAGTAGCCCTCTGCAGCCTCAGACTATCTCTGGTCTAACATTCCATATGTGCCTGTGCCGCCTTGATGGCATGAAACATGGGTCTGGTGACACCTGCTGTGGCACTTCTGCCAGGGGCATGATGGCCAGCAGCCCTCTTACAAGCACTCCTGTACATCTCCCTGCTGTGTGGGACCTCGCCGGTCATCTGGCTATGGCTGCTGTGTACAGACATACTTGCCATAGTCACCACGCTTTCCTGTCCCATGCCACCACGCACCAACTATCCTTAATCTATGGCCACTGGTGATGGGGTATGTATAGGAATTGTGACTGTGTGCGGGGATAAGGTGGATAAAAGTGGGATGTCAATCAATGGCACAGAAGCAGCCCCTGACATCCCTGACTGTGCCTCACTATGCCTATCATCATTGTCAGAATCTGTATGGACACTAACATCAGTTTGTCTGCAGGAGGGACCCAGACCCACCTTGCCACCTGTGAGGGGCAGACAAGAAATATAAATTAAGACCTTCACATTATGATTTTCTTCTACACACACACACACACACACACACACACACACACACACACACACACACACACACACACACACACTCTTATAGGTGAGGTGGCACAAAGATATTACACAGACATCTCATTACCCAACAGTCAACATGCATGACATATGGCACTCAACAGCATGCACCGCAGCCATACTCAATCCTTTTTACCAACATTATACATCTCTGTGATGCATGAGTTGTGTTAGTAGGTGATGCTCCTTCCCCTGGAACACACTGCACCCATGTACACAGTATTGCTATGCACCTGTTCAGCACCCTGCCATGTACTGTGCACCATACCTCACAAGTGTACACACCACTGCTGAATGTGTATATGTGTAGCAGTTATGTTTTCTCTGTTGCTCACAGCCCCTATGTGTTTGTCTGACACATACATGGGATGTCAATAATTAATGCCTGACCTTTGATTTGCAGATCTCCTCATCAGCAATGCATGTACGTGCAATAAAATCCGGTTACACTGACAACCTTCAAAGCTTCACGTGGATATGAGGAGAGTACACACCCTTGTTGACATGCCAACCTCTTCTATGATATGCAATGGGACCACAATACTGCATTTAACATTACACACATCTGATATGTGACATATGACATGTGCAATCCAATGCAGTATCGAACAAATGTGTTAGTCATGCAGATGCTGAATGAGATGCATACAACATGTAGGTTGCATAAGTGTGCAGACCCTTAACACAATGGTTTGTTGAAGCACCTAAGTGAACTACAGCAGTCACTGTTCCTGGAAGGGGTCTACTAGCATGGCCCTTCTTCACTTGCCATTATTTGGTCACTCTGCCCTACAAATGTCCCCCAAATCTACCAGACTGTAAGGTCAGCTCATGTGCACAGCCCTTGGAGTTTACACAGTGGCTTCACTATTGCTGTAGAGTCTGGGTTATGTCTGGCACAATTCATAACCTTGACTGTGTTCAGATGCAGCCATTCTTAGTGAGCTTTGGATGTATACTTCAGTTTACTGTTGTGTTTCAAGCTGACACCCCCCCATCCTAAGCCTTATTGCAGATACTTGATAACTATGGGTCACACATGAGTGTTATTTTGCAGTGTTCCAAATTCCAAACACCATGTTTGCCAGCCTAGTTCCAGCTAATGAACAGCAAACCTAAAGGTGTACACTGGCACCAGCAAGCTAAAAATTGGGGATGGTGGCCCTGAGGTGGAGTAAGGTGTTGCTTGTGCATCACATGTATGTTTATGAATACTGTCTGTAAGTTTGAGCCTTGGTCTCATGACACCATTACACATTGCAACACATGCCTTTGGGAGACTTGATGTTATGCTTATGCTACCTGTACAAAGCCCTGGATGATGTTTCATGTGGGACAACTCTTCTGTCTGATTACCCTAACACAAAAGCCACACTTATGAAGAATTCAGGTGATTGTTGACACAGGTACTGCACAGACAGTACTTGCTAGACATTCCTGCAAGTCCCTCAGTGTTGCTGCATGTTTCAGGGCAGACTCCATAACAAGTTTGCAACATGTTTTGTCATCTGTTTTGGATCGACATCTGTTTATTTTCTACATCAATGTTGTCCCATAGTTCATACACACATAGATGACTGTTTGCACTATTTTCCATGGTATATGCAATGGTGAGGTAAGGCTACTTTTCCCACTCCTGAGTGCTACCTTTCAGAGATGGGATCCATTTCATGGTTTGTAAGATGTGTGCAAGCCATGGCTGCCTCTGTTGCAGGTGAGTGGGCAAATGTCATGGACATACTTCTTGGACAGCAGACCATTACTTGGTGTGACATTGAGACCCTGTACTTGATGGCAAGTGTGTACCCAAGAAGAGTGAATGCTGTCAGTACATCACAAGCTGCTTCCACAATATGTTATTTGGAGTGTGTGCACACATATGCTTCCAGTATTTGGTAAGGTTTGTATTCCCCATATTTGTTGTCCTAACCTAGGACTCCATATTACACATTCATTGTGCATGTTAGGATCACACTACAGGTTGTAAAAGGTGTGGAATGAGGTATTGTGGCCTGCTGTTGTTTATATCAGGAACAGTTGCCATTGTAATAGTGGTGTATACACTGTTGTATCCATCATATAAGGGTAATGTTTCAGACATGTCCCTACTGTAGGCCATTTGTCCCACCATTATGTTCATCTCTGTCTACACATCTTGCACTGCCAAGTTGTTAGGTATACTGCAGGAATCTTACATACCCTTCAGATATGCCATCATGGTGACCACTGTGATGCAGTGCAGTTAACACCAACAAAAAGTGAACATGTAAAGCATGCATTATGTGGAGGTGTGTTAAATGTGTGCATGGCAAATAGCATGACCATAACATGGCTGGTGTATTGGCAAATGTGAACAAAACAACTCCATACTCACCAGCTAGTTGCATACCAGAGGGACCTAAATAGTTGTGTAAGAGAAGTAATGTCAGTAGCCACACCTGTGGCATTGGTACAGGTTTGAAGCAGCATTTCAGCACATCAACAGTACAAACCCACAATACTAGAGATTATGCACATCTGTTCATTACTACACTCCAGCAACAGATTATCTTATCTGACATATGCATGTAGATACTTTACAGATAAAAATGTATAAGCAACAGTGTTCTAGTAATGTGTCTTGGAGCCTTACCTGCATGCTCCTCATCCATTCTGTGGGTGGCACCCACCTCCACAAAGCTGTCTTCAGCCTGCTGGCTTGTCTGCTGGGTGGGTGCCCCAAGGCTGGCAAGGAACTCCTCAGCATATCTCTGTGGGGGGTGGATGGCTTGACCCCCACCTATGGTTAGCTTGTCCCTCCTAACTGCAGCAGCATGCTGACAGGTGTGGCAGATTAGATTAGTGCAACAGTGCCGCACCTGCTTATAATTTCAGTTGTGCAGGTCATTATCATTTACCCTGTGTATGAGCTCATTCCACAGGGCAGTCCTCTCCTGCAGATCCTGGGGCCTGCAGCCGAATAGTATGCCATGATGTTGGATGATGAATTGGATAACTTTGTCATTCTTAAGGTTCGTGAACATTTGCAAATGTTCCTGGGGCATTGTACCTGGGAGACATAAACAGGAAAAAAGATCACAGGACCTCATACGGTTGCCCACGTGCACAACAACAGTGGATATTGCTTGCAAATAATCCAGACTACACCATAACACTGTAAGCTATCATAGTTTTGACATCTTACATTACACTCCTAGCCCTGACCTGTCCAGTTCCCCCACTGCTGGATACTTAATTTCATAATCCACTATTCTGCATTCATTTCTGTGTAGAGGGATGACAGTGGCCATCTTCCACATATGTTGGCAAGTCTGTGTTTGACTGTAGTGTGTGATGGAGCTGTGAGCACATGCCTGAGTTCATGGAGGCAGACTGTGATGTTCTCATGCCCCATGGAGACTTGCTGTTGTTGCCATCAGTTGGCATTATGCACGTGCTCACCACTGATGCAGGCAGGAGTGTGATTGATGTGCATATCCCCCTGTACAAATGTTGTGGATAGGGTGCCACTGTTCCCACCTATCCTGTCTGATGCAGATTGCCTGTATCCATGGCATGTACGTATGAGGTGTGTTTTACCCCCAGTACAGGTTGACTTGTGTTACTGCCTCTGAGACTGCGTACATATGTGGAGACATGGTTGAAATTGACCTTGGTGGTTTGGATATGTCTAATTTCTAGTCATAGTCAGCTTTACAGGAAGTCACCTGTGAACATACATGCTTGCTCAGATAGAGGTGCATTTGCTTCCAAGTTGTGGTCTGCACCCATGTGTCCCTGTACAGCCACTATAGCAACCTATTATGTGCTTTGTGTCTTGCTGCTGTCCACCAAGGGGGAGTACTCTATCGCTGGTGGAAGCTGGTTGTACAGGTCAGGTACTGCTGATTCCATATAGCTACAGTGGATATAAAGTGTACACACTCCTGTTACAATGCATGGTAGTTGTGTAATTGAAACATGACCCCACAAAAGCACATGTCAACACAATCCCCACCTGTCATGTGAGCTATAGCCTGCTCACTTCAATAGGGAACATAACCTGTCCTTTGAAAACATATGGGAATTAATACTCAGTACAGTAAGCCAGTTGAATGTGTGTGCACATCCTTACACTGATATGTTGTGTAAACACCTGCTGAGATGATTACAGCATCCATTTGTCTTGGTTTGTACTCTAACGTCATATCACATCTTCACTTGGCAATGGTTGATCACCTTCCATGAAACAGCTTTGTTTCTTTTTCAATAGAATTGTACAGGTTATGGGTCACATTTGAGGTGAGAAACATTTTGACATGACTTTCTGTGGTCTCAGTGGTATACAGCACACAGACCTGGCATTCCAACAGGGGTGTGTACACTTTGATATCCAGTATATAAGGGTGTTGATATAGCTGTTAGTGGTAGGCATGAACAGTGGGTCATAACACAGCTGTACACTTCTCTGATTACTACCTGATAAACATGCCTACTATAGTACCCATATCAGTGTCATGGCATTGCAACAATTAGTAGCAGTACACATTTTATTTTGTTGTATACAGTGACAGTGATATTACACACATGTGCAACATGCACATCCTATTTTCCAGACTGCTTGTGACCCATGTTATTACTTCTTTGCCTTTCAGCTGAACATACGCATGCATACACATGCTCAGGGGATACCCGGTATACATTTGTGTTCTGTGTCAGTATGGCACATTGTATGTACAGTCTTACAGCTCAATCATACATCTCAACCTGTTATACCAGGACTTCTGGGCATTGGTCCACATCACTGGGTGACAAAACAGGAAAATCAAATTTGATAAAGTATTAATATACTGACATAACATAAGTATATGTGTATGACTACAGATATCTGTCACACCTGTGAACATTGTCCAGCAGAACACTGTATGGTTGAATGTTATTAATTCAATATATCACATGCAGTTTAACACACACATCTGCAACAGTGCTTTACTATGATCATTGCCCTATATAGGTATCCTAGATTTACAATACAAACATGTATAAAACTCATATTCACAGGTAACATATGGATATGGGCAACATCGCATTAACTGGCCTAGCAGTGGCACAGGCATGACTGTTTGACAGACCCTCTAGTGGTTGCCATATGTGAGCTGTCCTTTCCCAGGGTGTGTCAGGCTCCTCAGCTGTGACCTGACCTATCCATCTCTTAGAACATCACATGTGGACAAAGCCTAACATTAGGGGGGATATATACGGACAGATCATAGATATGCCTATTACAAACCTATGAAGTTTGTAGCATGATACATTTTGCATTACCATGACTGTTCTGAAGGTGGTGGGGTCTGAAACATGTGTCTGTTATTACTTCATTACTTCCATCTCCAGCTATTTGCCAGACTAATATAGATGTTTGGCAGAATGGAACAAACACTATGATGGCTAAATCTTGACATTCTGTGAAGATCTGCACAGTTGACAGGTATGTCCATAGCACTGGTTCAGCAGGATATCATTACAGCAAGTATTGATGGCACATATACATTTTTCATAATCATCTATCTCATTATTGCAGACCAAGTACTACATTCAATTACATGCTTACATGTTTAACACATCTGGTTTATTTTTAGGTTCCTTCTGTGTGCAAGTTGTCTTCTTGTTTCTTATTTTTTTTTACGTTTTGTTTACGTTGTTTCTAAAATTTTCTATCTCTCTCTCTCTTTCTCCACTAGTGGGATTGAGCTGATTTGAATAGGTTGAAGCATGGCTTTTGTAAATGATGCTCATGTTCAGATGATGGCCTCTGCACCAATTGCTGTTCCATAATTGCTAATTGCATGCAGGCAGCTGAGTAGTTCTTCCAATAGCCAATGTCATAGCAGCCCACTATTATAAATAACTACATCATTTGAGCATTGCCCCTTTACCTTGCCTGTATGGAAGACATCCTTCATGTGTGGGGGTGGCAGTGTTACAGACAGCAGGTAGGAATACCTCTTACAACAAAACTTGTGGACACAGGCCAACTACATGTTTGTATAAGGTTCCAGACCTAGAGACAGTGTGTGAGTATTGCTGTTATATGCATTGAATACTGCTAGTTTTACAGGGTTTATGTCTACATGCTAGTTTTGCATGGGATGTAGTCTGTCTGCATAGCTCTCAAATGTGGGGCTATCCACATGATGACCAGATGATTGGCTGTTATGTTTTGTTTGTTCCCCACATAGGTCTTGTCCTTGAAAATCAGTGGCATTCTCTCTGTTGATTGCTATCAGTACATGACAACATCAGTTTGTGTTTCTGATTTAGTATTCCTTAGTAAGGGTATGTTGCAACCAATCCTGTAACACCAGCAACTTTCACAGTGTATAATAGCAATATTTCAAATATGGGCCTGTGTTTCGGCCTCTGTCCTCCACTTATATACCAGGCTTTGTCCAGATGTCATGCAGTAAGAGGTTGATAGGTATGGTCTATCATTATTTAATGCTGAAATTCCTGCTATCATTCCAGTGATGTTTCAGACTCGCACACAAGTTGTGGGGTAGGGTCCATATATATGAAGGCTACAGTTGGAGAACATGTGTGACCCTGTACAGTCAAGAGGTCAGTGTATACAGAACACTGTTATATGCCCTTGTAAGACATGTTATGGGGGAGGGGTATTAAATGTTTTTTAACCTAGGCTGTTAGAACATGTGAGGAATATCAGTAATAAGAAACATAAAGGTATATGGCTGTGCTTTTTCATGCATTTCACCATGGGGGAAGTGGTGGGCTACAGCTCACTGTTTTGCACACAGTTCTGTTTGTCAGTGTGATAGTACCATTTTAAGTTAAGCATTGTTATGTAATGGATACATGTACATTGTGACAATTGATACTTTTCCTCTAGGGGGTTGACAACAGAGTGTAATTGGAGGCTGCTGAACTTCATCTCTAATTAAGTGTTGATTGACTCTTGTCTTCAAGGCAAGTGTGTTTTTACTGTTGTACTACTAGAAGGCTTTAGCCTAGACTGCAAAGATTTTTATTTTTTTGAAGATTACTGTATCATATGTTTTCTTTGAGAGTTGCATTAATCAGTTATTATGCATTTCAAACACCTAAATGCTATAAGAAATGTCATAAACAACTGAAATAGTACACAGATAAACATGTATATGTATGCAAAATGTGTGGTGTCATGTCCTTTGCATTGTGTGTGGGTATATGTTTTCATGCAATAATTCTCATTTGTAGGGAATAATCAGACTCTGTCCATTTGAAAAGGTGGAAACTGTAGTACATATCTATAAGTATTTATATATATATATATATATATATATATATATATATATATATATATATATATACATATATAATATATATATGTATCTGTGTGTGTGTGTGTATGTGTGTGTGTGTGTGTGTGTGTGTATGTATAATTAGAATGTTTAATGCTTCCACATTGTACATTCCCTATGGTAGAGTGACTGTTCTGCATGATATGTTTGAGATATCATCCCATCTTACAGCTCAGATGGCTTAGTGGTAACTTGTTGTGGCTATGGTGTGCAGGGTCCTGAGTCCAAGTCTTGCAAGAGCTGGTTATTTTGTTGCAAGGCAGAACAGTTCAGCTGTGGAGGAAGGGATAAGAGCAATAGTTGCAAGAGGTCCTTAGTTTGGGCCCCTTCACCCCATTTACAGTGCCTTTGGTCAGATGTTTTGCAGTAAGAGGTTCAGAATGTGGATCCGATGTCCGAATGCAAATATATGTATGTGTGTATATATGTATATATATATATATATATATATATATATATATATATATATATATATATATATATATATATATATATATATATATATATATATATATATATATGTTAACATATATACAGAAATATATATATATATATATATATATATATATATATATGCACATATACATATATACATATATGTCTACATATATACATAAATATATGTATATATATATATATTTAAATATACATTTTCTCTGCTGTTGAATAACTGTACTGAATGATGTGTTTGAGAAAACATCAAACATATGTACATCTAAGATGACTTAGTGATGAATTGCTGTGGCTATGTCGTGCAGCAGCCTGGGTTCAAGACTTGCAAGGGCTGATTATTTTGTTGCTGGGCAGACCAAGGGCTGTTGGAAACAGAGTGATTAAGGCACTTTTAAGCAGTTGTAAGCGGGTTTGCGTGGGTTTGCATGGCAGTAAGCAATGCTAACTTCTGGTTAAATATGCTTACAGACAGCCTTAAAAGTGCTTAATATATATATATATATATATATATCTATGCTTATATTATGTCTGGCGGCCGCTGTGGTGCAGTGGTTAGCAGTGCCGCCGCGCAGCAAAAAGGTTCTCCAGTTCGATTCTCAGCTGCAGTGCCTTCTGTGTGGAGTTTGCATGTCCTCCCTGTGGTTGTGTGGGTTTCCTTCAGAGGCTCTGGTTTCCTCTCACATCCCAAAGACATGCTGTAGGTGGATTGGACACTCTAATTGGCCCTAGGTGTGTGTGTGTGTGTGTGTGTGTGTGTGTGTGTGTGTGTGTGTGTGTGTGTGCGTGTGTGCGTGTGTGTGTGTGTGTGTGTGTGTGTGTGTGTGTGGAAGGTTGGGCACCGGGCTGGCAACTTGACACTGTAAAACTCCACTACTGATCATGAGTGGACAGGTGATCTGCTGTGGTGATCCCTAACTGGGAAAAGCCAAAAGAAGAAGAAGATATGTCTATATATATATATATATATATATATATATATATATATATATATATAGATATATATATGTATATATATATATATATATATATATATATATATATATATATATGAATACATTTTCCCTACTGTTGAATAACTGTGCTGAATGATATGTTTGAGAAAACATCAAACATATGACCGGCTTAGTGGTAAATTGCTGTGGGCAGACCAAGGGCTGTTGGATACAGAGTGATTAAGGGACTTTTAAGCAGTTGTAAGTGGGTTTGCATGGGTTTGAGTGGCTGTAAGCAATGCTGACTTCCAGTTAAATATGCTTACAGTTAGCCTTAAAAGTGCTTAATCTGTGTAGGCATTGCTTAGCACCTCACAAACAGGCTTAATCCCACTTACTACTGCTTAACAGAGCTTACTTTCACTTACCCCCACCCTAATTTCTTTAAAAGAAAAGAAGAAAGGGGTGATAGGAAAGTGGTGAAAAATGGGGCATGCAGAGGGAAAGACAATAGGGAAAGTAGCAAGGAATGTGCAGGACGGGTGTAGGGAAGGTTCATAGCTGTCCATTTCTTCTATAACAACAGCTGTGCATATATTCTGGATTTGGAGGTAGATTTGGGCACTCACATCACTGAGAGAGGGGTGAAGATAACAATAATGTGTTGTGAAGTCAATTAGACCAGATTACATGTGTCCAGTGGACACATTTACGAAATGGACAGCTATGTATGAGGTGAACTTTTTTGGGGGAACAGATTGCCTTTTTTTTAGTTGATAGTGGAATGTTGGGGAAGGATAGTAGGTATATTTGGGGAGGTAGGTTGGGTAGGAAGACAGACAAGACAGCATACACTGGCAGTATATGACACATGTGTAGGGTAAACACCTTGGACTGTGAATGTTATTTGGAAATCGGAAGCCCATGAGCCCCCAAATGGAAACAGTGAAACTGAGGTTCCCACCCATGGGCAGTCACCACTGCACCTTCACGGTCTCGAAGATGACTGTGCTGGGGGATGAGCAGGAGGGGCAGGCTGACTCTCTAGTTGCACCATGCAGCCCTCAAGCTGGCATAGCAGATCACCAGACTCCTTTCGGAGCTCGCTACACTCCAATCCCTGGACCTGGCTTCGGGTGACAGTATCCTGTCCATGCCTGCTCCTAGGGGGTGCAGGACCAGCAGCCAAAGAGGTCCCAAGCTGCGTCCCAGACATGCAGGGTCTGGTGCCATAGCCAGATGAGGTGGGAGAGGTGGGTTCGCTGTGGCCGGTCTTCCCAACCAGGCTATGGTGTTGCAGTTTTAGAACATACATGGGTTAGTAATAGTCAAACCAATCCAGGATTAGTTATAGCAGCATGCATAGATATTCCCATTAACCCAAAACAACAGATTTGGAACAGTTGTATAGCAAACAGGCACATGCATATATGGACCCACAGTGGCCATTACAACGGCATTCAGGCTACATTGTTAGCAACAGGCCACCAATGATAGTATTTCAACCTGAACATTAATAGAAACACATTTCAATATTTTTTGAACAAATGGACATATGTCTCAACAGTAGGTTTAAAACATACCCATTGATTTGTGTGTTTAGATTATTGTTGCAGATATGGTGGGGGGGGTGTCAATTAACAACTTGTATATCCTTGTACTCACAACTTTAATGATCATTACTCTAATCATTACTCTACAGGTATTATTACAATACCCTATGGCCTTAGTTTGGGCAGTAGTATGCAGTAGTCTTACAGCTACTTTCTACTTCTCTTTCCTGGTAGACCTATGGGGGGAATATTTGTTAACACTACCTGACTGTTTCTACACATATTTCCAGATTCCTAGTTAAAGTTATGCTTATGCATACAGCTTACTACCACTCCTGTGATTTGAACCATGCCTGTGTCAGCTAAAAATACAACAATTTGTGTTTCATCAGAGTGAGCTATTTAGAAACTGATGTCTTTTCCTTCAGTGTTTTCTGTCTAAGTCTCTCTTGGTTGTACAATCTGACCTTGTAATTACAACATTCTTATACAGACATTCCTAGACATATTTTTATGTAGCACAGTGTGAGAAACAGTGGGTGACACAACAGTACTATTCAGATATCAGATCTTTGTGAATGAAACATGTCAAGCCATACAATACCAGAGTAAACACAACCAGTCCAGAATTTAGAACTTTATTGCCAGGCAGTTACTATTACTGTCATATTGTCTGGTTTATTCAGTAGAAAGCATACACATTTTTATACTGCCAGGTGACATTTTACTTCTTTATATTTATTTGGTATGACTACTACAAGCAGGATTATTACTCAGCAGCCTCGCGACGCAGCCTTTGCAACCGGCTGTCATGGGCTTCCTGGTTCACAGCCCACTCAGCTGCAGCTGTAATGAAAATAGAGAAACATTTATGCATACCTATCCATACATACACAGGCTGGATGTTGGTAAACAGTTATTGCTATGAATACTTACACACTGCTGGGCCATCTCCCCTCTCTCTTGCTTCTTGGACCCACTGTTCCAAGAGTTCCCTCTTCCTCCATTTCAATACCAGTGGCACTAGTGAGATCATGGGTGAGACTTTCCTAGGCTTCTGCTTTATATTGGGAGCCCTGGTACTGGTCCTGCAGCAGTCTCATGTCATGTTTTTTTTACCAGGAGTCCTAGCATGACCTTGGACTCCTGTATGCCCCAGCGCTGCACCCAAAAGAGCATGCTCTCTCCAATACCTGCCATACTGCCTACAGTGGAGAGCTACAACCAGTTATTAACTGTATTCCCATCTGCGGGTTTTAAATACAGACAATTTCCAGTCCTTTGCCATGATTAGACAGTTTTAAAATGCTGCCCTATGCTAAGCTACAGCCAAACCTGCTTAGCTAAGGTTGACAGTGCTTAAAGGGGCAGGTTCAGCATTGCTTACCAATGGGCAAATCCACTTAGCTTGGCTATTCATTTCTTAGTATTCATATGTACACAATGCTTACACCCTGTCAGCATAGCTGTGCAATGCTTAGCATTGCCGATGTTTTATTATATTGGTCTACCACCTGTATGGGATTGAGTCATCATTCATTACATAATAAAAATGTATTTACCTTCCCTGACATCCCCCAATGTGCTGTACTTAATTTATTCTTGTGTGAATATGCTGTATGGGGAACTTGTGTTTATATGGGGGTTTCACTACTTTATTACACTGACACCTCACATATGGGTCTAATACACTACTCTGGTTGAGGAAAATAAGTTACTTCCTACATAAATATACAAAAAATTTAAATTGTAAGGTGAGGCTTGAACCGTGAATGACTACATACAAGGCGTAATCTGTAATTGCTACACTATTGCAGTTATGCTTATAATGGATGTCTATTGATTTTTAACTTCTCCTGCCATTTCAGCTGTGCTAAGTGTAGCTAAGCAACAGGCACACCCACACAGCTATGCTTACACTTTCTTGCATATGTCAAAAAAAAAATATTTGTTGTGTTTTTTAATCTATACCCTTCGGAATATCCATTCTAATGTGAAGCAGTTACTCTATCAACTTTCTGGCTTTGTAGTGATGATTGTCCCTTATGGCTTTGCCCAGATTCCTTCTTCTGATGGGTTGGGAGGTGTGTGCTATGTGCTTATGCTTAACCTGTTATTCTATCAACTTTATGGTTTGGTAAAGACGATTGTCCCTTATGGCTTTGTCCAGATTTCTTACCCTGATGGGTTGGGAGTGTTAGCGTGTTTGTGATAATTCTAAATTGCTGAATGTCAATTCTGGAGTGCAGTGGGCATGTGTATTGTGACAGCTCTGCTCTCAGACACACTCACTGTGCTCGTGCACAGAACCGTGTCCATTTTACAGCATGGCAGCGTGCCTTCATACATATGCATGGCGCGCTAGCATGCTGCACAGGAATGGTCGCTGCTGTGCAGGAATAAGTTATTCCTGCATGGCTGATTGCTGAATCCGGGGGATAATATTTACTGAAACTGAAGACATACAGTTACTAGAGAGACACACATTTAGAGATATGTTAGGATGTAACATCATGTAATTATTGTAGAAATGGAGATTTCAGGAGTAATGTAAGTAGTTTAGAGTTTGTAGAGGAGACTGTAGTTTTTGATGTTAGTTTGTTTACTTTATAAAGAACATTAGTAAGCAGTGGATCATGAAGCAGAGGTACAGAAAAAGAGATGTTAGGTGAGGTGACATAACATTTTGAATGTAATGGATTACTGTTTTCATTTCATCTTGACAATCGCTTCATACTTTTTCATTTTATGAACCACACATCTTTAACCACTGTCAGTCTAGACTGGCTGCAGTACAAGCTGCCATTAGACACTGATAAATGCTTGTTCTCTTCAATGTTTAGATATTTCTGTTTCAAGTTTAAATCTAGCCCCCCAGGTTTCCTGGGTAATATATATGGTCTACTTCTAAATTTTGAAGTTTCAAAACTTTGAATTTCTTATGGTTGAGACCATAAGATTGAAGCTTTGAAACTTTGAAATGTACCCCGCTAATTAAATATACTAACTCCAAGATTGCACTATAGACCAATCTGCACTGTACGGTGATCTACATTTAAGTGGTTTGAAGTTTAAAAACTTTGATCTAATGGTCTTGACCATAAGAAATTCGAAGTTTTGAAACTTCAAAATTTAGAAGTAGAGCCATATATATATATATATATATATATATATATATATATATATATATATATATATATATATATATATATGTGTGTGTGTGTGTGTGTGTGTGTGTGTGTGTGTGTGTGTCTACTTCAGATGATCAAACTTTCAAAAGTTCGACTTTCATATGGCCGAGACCATATGATCAAACTTTTGAAAGTTCAAACATCTAATCTTCTTCTTTCGGCTTTTTTCTGATTAGGGGTCACCACAGTGGATCACCTGTCTGCTCATGATTGGCAGTGGAGTTTTATGGTGCTGAGTTGCCAGCTCAGTACCTAACCTTCCACAGAAGGCACACACATGCATGCACTCACACCTAGGGCCAATTTAGAGTGTCCAATCCACCGACAGCATGTCTTTGGGATGTGGCAGGAAACCCACGTGACCACAGGGAGGACAGGCAGACTCTGCAGAGAAGGCATCCTAGCCAAGGATCGAACTGGTGAACCTCTTGCTGTGAGGTGGCAATGCTAACCACTGCACTACCACAGTTGCCCTCACCACTGCGGCCACCCTAAAGTTCAAACATCTAATAAAAAAATAAAAAAAAAAATCCTGAATGGTTTTAGCAGGAGAGCAAGCCCCCCCCTGCACCCCCCACACCCCCTGCTATTTATATATATCAACGCCGATATCGCACTACAGTGCAGAAAAGGGAAATCTTTCCACTCCGTGCTGTATGCAGAGCTCTATTAAGAACGTTCGAACTTTCAAAACTTCGATCATATGGACTCAGCTATATAAAAGTTGAACTTTTGAACTATGAAGGGGACCCATATATATAGATATATATATATATATATATATATATATATATATATATATATATATATATATATATATATATATATATATATATATATAGATAGATATATTTTGTATTGTCTGTGCATTCAGATGACTACATCACAGTATCTAATCTTTTGATTTTGTGTGCAATCTCTATCAAATTTACCACAACTGTATAATTTCTATGGCTGTACTCCACAATGAAGGAAAAAAAGTACAGAGAACAGTCAGTCTTCCTGTCATTTTGAAGACAGCAAACTCATAGGGAGGTGTTCCCATCAAAATTCTTCCTAACAAAGACAAGACAAAACAAAGACCAGTCTGAAGTGCTTATGTGTTGAGAATCTCCAATGACTTTATTTCTTCCCTATTCATCTTGCCATAGTGCATATGGAGTGCCATCCTACTCTAACTGTGTACAGTGTGGGTCTGTTGGGCTACCATTGTACTGCACAGCTCTGCCAAGTGAGAGTGACATAGTTCTCTTATTTGTTAACTACCCAGGAGAAGTAAGCCAACCATCTGCTACTCTAACTATATACCCAAAGACTTACCTGATTTCCAGGACTTTCAGCATGATGCAAAGCATTCCATTTAGCCTTTCTTAGTGGTGCCATGACTGTACATAAGTACAACAGAAGAATAAATTATTGCAGTACAAGGTGTTGCAAAACTCTAAGTTCAATGAATGGAAATATATTTTGAAGAGTTTATGAAGTGTATCTGTGAGGGAGAATGTGGAAATTTTCACTTACTGAAGTAAGGCATATTCATAATATATGATTTGCATTAATTTTATCCTGTAGTTGTATATAATATTTTAGTCTATAATGAATTACCTAAGATAGTTCTGTTGAGCAAAAGCTGAACGTGAAACCAATCGACCTACAAAACGTGAGGTAAGGATTTTTACAGTCAGTATAGGCTCACTGACAGGCTGCAGCTGGAACTGGATAACATGATGGTAAAGAGGAAGAGGATGAATATCCTCTGTGTCCAGGAGATAAGATGTAGGAGTAGTATGGCAATGCCACATGGCCGGGCATCCAATGTCTACTACTTAGAGGGAGAACACAGTAGAACTGGTGTGGGAATCTTGGCTAGGGAGAGGCTTCAGGAGATAGTGAGGAATGTCATCAGAGTTATTGATAGACTCGTGGCAATCAGACTCCATTGTAAGGACAGGGCAGTATTCATAATCACAGCCTATGCCCCACAACAGTTTTCTGATATCAAGGAAAAGAGTGTATGCACCAGTTGCAGGACCAGCTTAATCATATATACAGTGACCTCATCTAAGCCTGCTACTCTTGCAGAATTCACTTTCCTTAGTGCTGTTCTTACTTCTTTCAGGATGGGCTCCTCCTCTTCTTTCATTGTAGACTGTGTCTGGGCCAGTACAGCTTCTGTGGAGTTTTCATCATTCAGAAACTGCTAGAAGTCCTCCTTCCATCTGTCTTTGATATCCTGTAGACTGCTGAGCAGGTTGTTGATGGCACACCTTTATGGAGGGTGTCTGATGACCCTTGATATTATCTACAAATCCACTTTACAACAAAGCAACATCACTACTGTCACCACAAATTGCCAGTCAGCTATTGCATATATTTGTCTGTGCTTATCTTGACTTGTATAGTCTTACAGTATCACACCATCGATTATGTTAGAATGTGCCATTTTGTAAATATTATGATTTATTTATTATTTGAAAACTGGATGAGTGAACTGGACCTAAGACTCTTATCACCCAAGAATCAGACTGATGGAAACAAGCATGTCACAAAATGTGATAAATTGAAGAACTATAAGATTAATGCTAGGCACACAACTATAACATATATACATGTGACTGACATGATGTGGAGGGTGACAGGTTTGCATAATGGTCGAGATAGTTACCTTAAATATACAAAGTGTAGGATTGGATTCTGATGTCTTGATATTGGCTAGAATCTGCAATAATCTGAAGACTGATAGCCTATGATCTACTTATGAACATTATACATGATTTGCAACAAAAATAAATTAAGTACCTTAATCTAGAAACATTAGTGCAGATGCTAGATATAAATGTCTGGCTCTGTGCAACTTGAGCTTTCAACTTTTTAGTTACAGTTTGCAGATCTGAACAGCAGTTAGGCAGCATGAATTTTAAATTAATTTCCATAATTTTATCTCAGTTTTTTGGTGAGGTGGTATTAATTTTATGAAGTAAAAAAATCAGGTTGATGGTGATGCCCCTCAGTTCAGAGTTTCACTTCTTGCTGCCCTCAACATCATTGCACACAAAAAAGCATAAGGTTAAAGAATGTGCAATATCCAAGCCAAATGCTCCTGGATCAGCACAAGACATATCACCTAACCTGTCTCCTTTCTGAATATCTTCTTATCTCTCAAGATTTACTGAAGATTAACCCACTTTAAAAAATAATTACATATTATGCACTTACTGTGCTTGATTGTACATTGCACTGTGTTTGTTCATTACAATGTATATACCTATTTTTTCTATGTAATTAGTCTAAACTACTCCGTTATTGCTTACATTTCTGTAGTTTTTTGCTTGTGAAATGTTTTGTATTTCACTCGCACTTGGCCTGAAATTGGTCAATACTGATCAGTGCACTACCCCAATAAGCAAATATAAATAAAAATAAAATAAAAAATGTTATGAAAGATGGACATCTTCTATTACTAAGAATGTTACAGAAGGCCTGCCACATGGCAAAAATCAAGCAAGCTGTATGACAGATGTGAATCAGCTATCAAAGAAGGAAAACTGCAGCAGACTAGTCTAATGTTTGTCTCTATTGCTATAACATGATGGTGCTTGAGTCTGGCAAACATATATGTTGTAATAGACCTGCTAGTGTGCTTCTTTTGCATTGCAGCACAACACCCACACTATCATTACCCCTTTCAGCATGACTTTCATTTCCACTGACCCATTATTGGTGCTCCTCCTAAACTTCCATCATCTTCCATTCAACTCCTTGTTTATAGGATCATAGGCTCATATGAAGTTACTAGGCTATTGGCTCTGAGGCCCTTATAAGCCTAGGAATTGTTCTTCCCTTTCTCACATTTTATGGTTATTCCAATACAGGTACTCAAGCTTCTTCTTAAGATCATTACTATTGACTTATCTTGGGTAGGTAACCTTCTGTAAAGCCAGTCTTCAGGATATCTTACTCCTGTAGTATCCTGAATTAAGGTTAGTTCTACACATGCGTACAGTTGTAAGCAGAGAGATACAGAGAGAGAATTTGATTTTATAACCTGCCCAGTTTATGCAGTTTGTACTAGCAGTGCTCCTCCCCTCTATAGCCTTCCTACACTGTTTCAGCCATGAATATCCTTCTTAAATGTGCCAATAATTGTACTGTTTAAAACTCAGATAGGTAATGTTATTTGGTCACCACCATCTCTGTGGGAAAAAAATATAAAAAAAAAATATATAAAACTTTCCTCGGGTTAATTCTTTTCCTCCAGTCTGCAGCTGATATTCCCTAGTGCTCCCTTTGTCATTCTATATCTGCTCTACTTCATTTAGCCCCCCCCCCCTTCACCAACTTGTCATGTCACAGCAGTCTTTTGATCCTATTTTCACACTTGTGATATGTGTGCCATGAACATATTGAAGAGCAACAATTCCTTCACCAATGCCTATTGTACCTTACTGGTTATAGGATCCTTCTGAAAAAGAATAACTTTGACCACCACCCATTGATTTCTTACAGTATATAATTTAGTCAACCAGTTCAGAAGTTATTGTACCCACTCCTTTCTCTCTTATTTGCTCATCAGTGGTCTTTTAAGGGAGAGGTGGAATGAGATACTTTGCTGAAGTGAAGTTATTGAACACCATCTAGTACCCTTGTCCAGCTGTGCCATCACTGAGATGATTTGTGCCATGGAAATGGTAGTCCTCCATGGATGCCAACAGCATTGGTCTTTAATTTCCTGTGCTGACCCTGTACACCTACCTTTAAGTACCATCATGGCTCACTTCCAATCTTCCTGTACTTTTTTCATTGCAATTGACCTGTTGTAGATTTCTGCTAATATGGATTCCAACACCCTGATTATGCTCCTAAGGCATTTAATTGAATGTTTATTCTGCCCCTGTGTCTTCATTATTTTCTCCAAAACTACACTGCCAGTTCTTTTGTGCACTGGTCTGTCTATCCAGTTTTCCTCTTTGTTCCCACCTTACCACTTTTAACATTGTAGCCTACTTAACTTTTCTTTACTGAAGACTGAAGCAAAGACTGCCTTTAATTCCTCAGCCTATTAAACTGCCTCCTTTATCATCATCATCTCATTCAACCATAAGCTTGACTGCTTCTTTCATTTCCCTTGCATCTTGTCTGCAGCCTATATGACAAAAAACCCATATGCCTGTGAGCTCCTTTTCTAATATGACATTAGTTGATTTCATCACCACTGAGGCTTTGTTCTTAGCCTGACGGTACACTCACCTTTCATCCTTTCATTTCTCTGACTTCCACTCCTTATACACCTTCTTATTACATGTTAATACAGTGCCATTCTTACCTCCCTTGTGAACCACACTAATCTTCTCCTCATCTTTTCTTTATTTTCCTTTTTCTGTTGTGATATCATTTATCTCCCCTTTTTTACCACATTTTTTCTCTCCATTTGCTACATACATTTCATTTTAAAGGTAGCATTGTTTTAATATGTATTTTGTAAGCCCATCTTTTAATCTATCCATTGCTGAAATACAAATTTGCTTTTCTCCAGTCTGTGGAATCCCAATCTATGCTTTCTAATTCTGTACAATCTATTCACTGTAGTCACAGACTTCTATTTTGGTATTTCCTCCCATTATCTTTCTATTGACACTTTTTTTCTTGTAACTTAATATTCTTTATTAAAGGAAATGAATCATACCAATATGTGCTTACTCTTTATGAGAAGTTCTTTAAGTTCTACTGCCTCCATTTCATCTGTTGTACACAAGACCACATCCATGATTTTACTGTTCCTAGTGAATTATTCAACAATCTTGGTGAAATCTGCCTTGTCAGCAGACTCATTTATCTCCCCTTTCTTTACCACCATTGGCCTTGATTTTCTCTTCCCTGCTTCAAGCAAATTGATATCCCACATAATGACCACCCTGTCCATTCACCATTCTTAGGTCCTCACAATCAGTTTTCTGCTATCCTAATTATGTCTGGTGGTCAGTTGACTGTACTACTCCTCACCCTATTCTTCTCTCCTTAATGTCAGTGCAGGTTTGTTTGCTTGCACGTCTCCTGTATGCTCTTCCCACCATCCATAGGTTCAGTTTTTCGGTCTTCCTTAAAGAATATTGCCAGCCCCTCTTTACTCTCACTGTCTTGTCATTCCTCCAGTTCTCCTACATTGTGACTGACATGATCTTCACCCTCTTAAAAGTTGTCCAGATTTCTGTTATCCCTGCCTACTATTTCTCTTTTCTACTGCTGTCACTATTTGGATCTCCACCATCATATTCTCTAGCCACTTTGTATTTCCTAACCTAACAACTTCTTTCTTTCATTTCTTCTCATGATGCTTCTTTATAGTCCTTGCTCCAGTGAGTTCTCTCTCCCTTACACCTTTTCCAGTTTTCTAGATTCTGTCCTTCCTTTTTCTCTTCACTTCCTACATACATTTCATTTTAAAGGTAGCATTGTTTTAATATGTATTTTGAGTCTTTGTGCACAGAAATGTATTGCCGGTTGAAATGGAGATTATCCTTGATGTAGAGCTCTCGTCTGTGTCATTCTTATTTCTAGCTTGCTAGCACTCCTAGTCTCAGCTCCAAATCATCTGACACCTAGATCCAAAAGTTGTAATACTTTTTTTTTTCTAGGTTGCTGAGTTATGCTACTATCTAACAATGGAAGAGCATTGAAAATGGCCACTGTATACCTGAGGCCATTGTACCCAGCCACTACCTCCCTGGCCCTCATAGCCACTACATCTTCTATTCTTTCAAAGGAGGTTGGTTCCAATGTACACCACCATATATATTCTTCTTGTCACTATCACACTGAACACCTTCTTCAATTGTTTACCTACAGTAAATCCAGGTAATTACCAAATCCTTCTGAACTGCCTTTCCATTCCATCTTATTGCCTTGGTAATTGAATCTCTGAGCAAAGACCCTATTAACCTTACCCATGATTATCCTCTTTTCACCTTTCTTTAACCTGGATCCAATACCTTCCCTCTTTCCAGAGTATTTACAGTTTCTCCTTAGCAACTCCTTCATTATCTCTGCTGCTCCTTCTCCCTGCTTCCCTCATCCTTCCTTAATGCTCCTGTTCGTTGGTCATTCCATCCCTTTCTCCTATTTGTCATGTCTATAAATAAATATATATATAAATAAAGAGGTTATAGTACCCCTCTACTCGTCACTCATCAGACCCATGATAGAGTACAATGCCCCATTTGGGATGTACCTCACAAGACACTTCCAACAGCTGGAAAGACCACAAAAGTACCTCACCAAGAGGATTACTGACCTCAAACATATGTCCTATGCAGACCAACTGAAAAAACTCCGGCTGTACTCAGTGGCATATCGCTTACTCAGAGGTGATCTCTGCCTGACTTATAAAGCCATGTCCAACTCAGAATTGATGGATATGCTCCACCTAAAGAAATCCAAATCACTGCAAGCCATGTGCTCTAGTGAGCTAAACCTCACCACAACAATAAATAGAACATGCTGGAGGAATAGATTCCTGTCACAGAGACTCCCCATGCTTTGGAACAAAATTCCTATCTACATTAGGCAGAGCCCCTCACTAACACTCTTCAAGAGAAACCTTGATGAGTGGATGGGTAACAGCAAATACACCCCTGGGATCACTTCATTGGCTCTGCTTGACAGAGGCTCAGTTAATTAATCAATGGGGCGGTGAAAGCCAACACACTCTGGATAGGCTTATAAATGCCCTTAGGCAGATAGTCTAGTACCTACCTATGAACCTATGTCTATTGTCAGTCCATCTGTTGCCACTAACTTTCTAGCTTCCATTCCACGTACCTTGTCTTGCCCAACATCCACCTTGCATTGTCTCTTCTCTTCTGCCTCAACTTTCTCTTTTAGATTCTGTTCTAACCTGCACTCCCTCCATTTTGCTACCATTGCATCACTGTTCTTATACTTTGGCTGTCTTCTTCCCCTTTCTTATCTGCCTTGTGTCTAAGAAATCCTAGCTATATCTTCTTATGCTCTTCCTCTTGCCTGTTACATCCTGCCCAAAGTCGAACTTGTCCTAGCAGCATTTAGAAGCATCCTAATCTGCCTCAGCAGACTCTTATCTTCTTACCTGCTAAACTGTTTTTTTTTTAATTCATGGATCTTGACCTGTCTCTCTCTGTCTCTCTCTCTCTCTCTTTCACTATGTTTGTCTCCATCTCCACTCCTGAATCTCTGCTGACCATTCAATTTCCTTGTAGTCCCTTAATAACTTTGTCTAGGCTAATGTATGCTAGTTTATGCTAATATGTGCTGTAGTGTGCTGTGCTGCTCATACATGCTATTGGAGGGAAGTGTTGTATGCTACTGTAAGGTAAACTGCATTAATTCATATAGCTATGCATTAGGTTCAGCATTGTGCTATGGTAATCTTTCCTGATCTGCCTTTTATTCCTCTTCTCTGCTTTATATTACCTCATCTTCAAACAACTTTCCTCTTATATCAAACAGTACCTGGCAAAGTCTTTCTACTGCATGTGTATGTGCTTGTGTGCGTACATGTGAGCATATTCCTCAACCTCTTAAAAAAGAATTTGACTCAAAGTCAAAACATAGCAAGGGACAAAGGCCTAAATTAAGGACAGATTTTAAATAGTTGTATAAGAATGTTGTTAAAACATGTGTTGTATTATAATGTTTTCCCAACAAGAATAAAAAGTCTTGAAACTCAAAGGTCTGTAATTATTTTGTGCAAGTCGAACAATTTGCCAGAAAACAACTAATTTTACAAGGAAAAGACCAAAAACCAAGACAAAATTGTGGACATGCCATGAAATCACAGACATTTGAAAGCTGGGTATGTGTGGCTGTGTTGGCTGTGTGTGTGTGTGTGTGTATGTGTGTGTGTGTGTGTGTGTGTGTGTGTGTGTGTGTGTGTGAGTGTATATATATATATATATATATATATATATATATATATATATATATATATATATACACACAAACAAGCATATTCATCTAAAGCAATGTGTAGAACAGTGATGCACATTACATCAATTTCTGTACATTGAAATACAAGAATATTAAAAAGAGAGTGAAAGACTGAAACTGCGCTGACAGGAAAAACAGAACAAACACTGACTTCCTGTAATTGCTGAAAAAGAAAAAAAAGCACCCTATTAAACTTTTCAGACATAATTCCTCTGAATAGTAGTTCAATTAGGGAAAGGGATTTTGGTAAGGTAATATGTAATGTTGGGGTTAAGGGCCGTGGCACTTTTAGGACTGGGGTCAGCACACACGAGTTAGGATGTACAGAGGGGTTTCATAAAAGATTCAAGTGGCTCAAAAGGAATAAACACAATAATTTTTATTTAGATACAGATAGAGACAGTTTTCTTATGAAAATATTGACTATTGCAAAAAAAAAAAGATGCAGTAGATTTGAGCTACTTCAATGATTTAAAAAATGGCTGCTCTAGTTTTTCAGCATGTGGTATCACACAAACAACATAGATAGATTACAAGTATTCCAAAGAAGAGGCACTTTAGTGAAAGGGCCACTGGATATACAAGGTGTGGTTCACACAAGGCCTGTAAGCACTAACATTGTTATTTTCATCTATCACTGAAACTGCTGTACTGAAGATAGTAGCTAGTCTGAAGTCAAGCATATGAAAATGTTATGGTTATTGCATGAGTAAACAGTTTTTTTCAGAGATGGAAAACCCTTCTTCTGGTTGTTTTAATGGCCTGGGTCTTGCTTTAATTTGTTCTGGTAATAGATGTGACTTGGGAACATTGACAGATGCCAATGCCTTATATACATACCTAAGGTGTCTACTTGTCTTCATTCTTTTCTTTTCTGTTTAACTTTACCAGCAACTAATGGAGTAACTAGATCATGTACACACATTTATGAAGTCAGTACTGAGTGATGCTTCAGTGGTCAAAGCAGATAGAACAGGGCCGAGAATCATCGCATTATCATTAGAATACAGTACATGTGATGTCCCTGATATCACGAAAAAGGATATTTACAAACATTGGGAATGGCAGACAGTGAAAAAGAGGACATAATTTTACATCTAAAAGAAAATTTGGATTTATGTCAATCCACAAAAGGCAGTATACCAAAACCAGTTACAATAAACATTGAAACAATTTGCCTTTTTTTTTTTTTTTTTTTTTTTTTTTGCAGAGGGGGCAAGCCCTTCTGCACCCTATGTAGGAGGAATACCTTCCACTCTACCTAGAATTATATATATCAATTCTGAGTTTGCACAGTAGTGGAGAAAAATGCAACTGCCACATTCATCAAAATTAGTTTTGGCAAACTGATTTCAGCTTATTTGTATTCACTGAAATCTCTTTCAGCAGACTAGTCCTGAAAATTTACCTCTGATATGACAGATTGCCTTTATTGTGTTCTGCATATCATGTCTCATGCAATAAATATGAATATAGTGTACTGGCCAGTGAGAACTGAGCTGAGACTGTTTCTTTTGAGCTACACCAACTAGTATTTGACACATGTAAGAGATGCATTGTAACATTTGGTTCATCATTGTCTGTCAATGTATTTGTCCTTTGTAGCTAAACTGAACCATATCACTAACAGTTAAAAGGTGCTGAGAGATTTTTTCCATGTTCAGTTACTACTGGTGACCTATATTTTAAATTGTATGTTTACTTGACCAAACTTGTAGAATTGATATGCATTTTTCTACTGACAGAAAGGCCTTGCACTTAGGTTATGCTGCTAAGAATAACCATTTGCCTATAGTACTTGCACAATGTTAAACTGCAAACATTTGATACTGCCTGACAATGCTACAATGTTTTTTGTAAGAAATCACTGACCTAACATACTGCATGTATATTATTCTGATATTTGCCTTCTCCTCTCTTGCTTTTTGTCTTTTCACTAGTTGACAGGCAGCTCCTCAAGATAATTAAGTTCTAAGGTATATGTTCACGGGTAATTAATTACTAGACTAGATAGCTTTGCAGGCCATGTTAAGCCTAGCCAATTTCCCCTTTGGTGCTTGAATCAAGTTATCCCATTTGAAGTTGTACTGGCTTTACCCAGCCCATAGTCAATAATTATATATTACCCTAATGAGAATAGCTGAGAGCATACCATAGATAATTTGAATTGACTCATGCATGGGAAAAACATTCAGAAGCTGTCTTTGTCCATTAGTAGTATGAGGACAGTCCAGGGGTAAATTCCCTGTTTCTAATCCACGCAGCCAAGTTGTTCTTAAACATAGACCGGGATGTTCTGAGAGATGTACACATCCCTCCAAACTGTTTTGTTGATGTTGCAGAAGAGGTTTCTAGACTGTCCCCCAGATTCACTATACTTCCGTGCAGGACTAGCTTAGTTTTGCACAGAAGCGGACGTTTAGGAGCAGGACGGCAGCGCACCAGGCATATTAATGAAGGCACGCTGCCTGAGCTCCTAAAAGGACACGGAGCGTGTACGAGTGCAGGGGGCATGTCTGAGAGCAGAGCTCTCAGAATATACATGCCCCTGCAAGCAAGAACAGCAGGTTATCAATAAGAATGAGCAAGACCGCTCATAGGTGTCTGCATACCCCCAGCAACATCCCCCCATGTTTATAAGAGCAATAGTTAAAATATAAAATATAAACAAGCTATTTTTTATGAAATAAATAAAATTTAACCATAGGTGCACGGGTTTGCCCATTGCTTAGCTATGTTTATTGCAGCTTAAATGGCACAAGAGGATAAAAATCAAGATATATGCAAATGAAGCAATAATGCAATAGTGTATTGGGCAGAACATTCACCTTACGAGCAGTCATTCCCGTTTTGAGTCTCATTCCAGTACATTACGTTTTCCAAGTCAAATCACTTTATGAACAATATTTTTTGTTGCATAACCTACTAAATAACATATTTGTGAACTGGAGTACTGCATTAAATGCAGATGTGAGGTGTCATTTTCATAATGTAAAATCCACAGATAATCACAAGTGCCCCATACAGTATATGTACATATGAATCAGGGATACAAATCGAAGGTACAATGTGTAATGAATGATAAATCCATACAGTTTCCAAATCCTCCACCTTCCCAAGAACTATTTTACATTACTGTCTAAATTAATGTGGGGTAAATGGGAGTAAGCACTATTAAGCAAGAGTAAGCATATTTAAGCAGTAGCAAGCATGTTTAAGCCTGTTTGTGTGGGGTAAGCAATGCGCACACAGGTTAAGCAATATTGAAGCCAACTCTCTGTAAGCATATTTAACCGGAGGTTAGCATTGCTTACCTTCATGCAAACCTGCACAAACCCACTTACAATTGCTTAAAAGTGCCTTAATCACTCTGTATGCAACAGCCGCTGTTCTGGCCAGAAACAAAATGAACAGCCTTTGCAGGTCTTGAACCCAGCACACTATACTCACAGTAGTTGACCACTAAGCCATCACAGCAGTACATAAGAGTGAGGTATCAACAAACAGATCATCACTAGAGGAAAATAAAACTGAACATGTGAAAGGAATCTATATACAGTTTTATGTTGTATAACCTAATACATAACATAAATATGTGAACTGGAGTACTGCATTAAGCCCAGATGTGAGGTGTCATTGTAGTAAAGTGCTGAAATCCCCTAATAAATACAAGGACCCCATACAGTGTACATACACATGAATCATGGATACCAAACACATATATAACATGTAATGAATAATAAATCAATGCCAAACAGCAAATAGTATGCAAATTAAAAATTAAGCAACGCTAAGCATTGCATGGCCCAGCTTAGTAGGTGTAAGGAATGTGTAGACCAACTAAATCAGTTTTCCCATTGGTATACCCCTTTAAACAATGCCAACCTTAGGTAAGCAGGTTTGCCCATAGCTTTTCATTTTCAAAACCGTCCAATCCAACAGGTGGGAATACATCTCATAACTGGTTGCAGCTTCCTCCTGTAGGTACTATGATGGGTATGGGAGAGGGTGTGCACTTTCAGGTGCAGTGCTGGGGCTTCCAGGAGTCCAGAGTCATGGCAGGACTCCTTGTGAAAGACCATGACTAGAGACTGCTGCAGGGCCAGTATCAGGGTTCCCAGTACAAAGCTGAAGCCTGGGACCGTCTCACCCATGACCTCACCAGTGCCACTGACCTACCCCGAACTGGTGAGCAGGTCAGGCATCACTATGCCGACCTGAAGTGGAGAAAGGGGGGTCTCTTGGATCAGTGGATCCAAGTGGCTAGGAGGACGGGGGATGTCCTAGCCATGTGTAAGTATCAGTCCACTACCTGTTTAATAATTGCCAGCTCATGTATATTATGGATAAGTATGGCTAAATATTCCTCTTATGTCTTTCACAGTGGCAGATGAGCGGGCTGCGAACCAGGAAGCCCATGCCTGTAGATTGCAGTGGTTGCGATGCAAGGCAAGTTAGTAATACACATGCATGTACTGCCATAGGAAATAAATCTAAAAGTAGTAGTAAGTTAATCACCTGTATAAAACTTGTATTGTTTAAGGAATGTGCTGCATACACCAGAGAATATGGCAGGAAGAGTCTCATATAGGTTGTATGTAAATAAAAGCATAATAGCCTGACAATAAAGATCTAACTGCTGGACTGCATTTGTTTACTCTGGTATCATATGGTAATGTAGACTTACAATCTCTTAATAGTACTGTTGTATTAAGCACTGTTACCCACACTGTGCTACATAAATAAAATGTGTAGGAATGTCTGTATATGACTGTTGTAATCACAAGATGTCATATAGTCCAAATGAGAGAGACTTAGACAGAGAACAGTGAAAATATAGACAACATAATCCAAATAGCACACTCAACTGAGATGTGAACTGTTGTATTTTTAGCACACACAGCCATGGTTCGAATCCTGGGAGTGGTAGTAGGCAATATGCAGACTCATACTCCACAACTGTACAGATATGTCCAGAATGTCCAGTTAATTGGCCCATATCCGCTGCCTGTCACCCTGTCCCTCTGGCAAATTAGTGGGATGATCTCAGACATTTAGGCAGCAAATAAAAAATACAACTGATTGTCAGACATCTATAAGAACAAACCTGTCACTCTAGCAACTCCCCAAAATGTTATGACAGTAATAAGCCAAGTATGTCCTATCTCCACCCCCATGTTGTGAAGCTGTGACCAGAGTGTGTGCAGTAACAGAGTGAGACATAGGTGCATAATACTAATGTGGAATCTGATACTATGTGTGGCAACCTTCAGGTAGTGCTAACAAACATTGCCCACACAGGTCTGTCAGATACAAAAACTGTGCCTAGAAATAAAAGATTGATATCCTGTGCTGGTACTGTTTACTCTGGTATTGTATGGCATTGTTAGTATTGCAGTTGCTCTGAATAATAAGGTATTACTCATCACTGTCACCCACACTGTGCTACATAATAAAACTGTCTAGGAAATCCTGTATAAGAGTGTCGTAATTACAAGGTCGGATTGTAAAACCACAGAAGAGATATACAGCAATATCTATATAGCACACTCAACTGTGATGGACACTGTTTTAGTTTTAGCAGACACAGCCATGGTTCGAATCCTGGAAGTGGTAGTAAGTTGTATGCAGAATGATACCCCACAAGTGCACAGAATTGTCCAGAATGTCGAGTTAATCGGCCCATATATGCTGGCTGTTACCCTGTCCCCCTGGCATATCAGTGTGCTAATCCCTGACATGTAGGCAGCAGTTCATGTCATATAACTGACTGTCAGGCCTGTACATATTTGGAAAATGTCAATGAAAACAAACCTGTCATTGTACAACTCATCAAAGGTTTAAGAGGGCAATAGTCAAAATATGGTACAGTTCACCTACATGTGGTCAAGACATGCACAGAGTGTGTGCAATAAGTGATCTACAGCTATGTGCATAACATCAAACTGGAATCTGGGAATATGTGTTGAAACAGTTAGGTAGTGTTAACAAACAATAGCTCTACAGGTATACCATGTAAGAGGTGTATACTGCAGGTAAAACTTAGTTCATGTATATAGTTGTCTACATCCATACCACTGTCCAAACTAAGGCCATAGGGTAGTGGCCCAATACCTGTAAGGTACAGATCACAGCACTGACTAGGAAAGTAATAAGAACTACAGGAATATGGTAGTTGTTAACTGACATCTTTCTCTCTCCCCACCATATCTGCAGCAATAAACTAAATACACAACTCAATCGGTATGTGCTCCATTACATCTACTGTTGGGACATATGTCCTATTGTTTGATAAATACTTAAATTTTTTCTATGCATGTGCCATGTTGAAATACTCCCACATTGGTGGCATGCAGCCATCAATGTACCTGCATGCTGTTGTAATGACCACTGTGGTTTCATATATGCATTTGCTCTGTTTGCTATGCAACTGTTCCATATCTGGTGTTTTGGGTTAATGGGAATATCTATGCATGCTGTTAAGTCTAATCCTGGAATATGTTGACCATTACTAACCCACATATGAAGTAGAATTGAAACATCATATCATGTTTGGGAAGGCAGGTCCCAGCGGACCCACCTGCCTCACCACATCTGGCCATTGCACCAGGCACCAGCATGTCTGGGGCAGACCACGGGACTTCATTGTCCGCTGGTCCTGCACAACCTTCAGGTGGAACCACATCAGAGGATGGGGCACACCCCCCCTTGGAGCAGGTGCAGACAGGACACTGTCATCCATCGCCAGGTCTGGGGAGTATTGCATAGCGAGCTCCACAGGGAGTTTGGAGATCTGCTACACCAGCTTGAAGGCCGCATGTCATAACTAGAGGGTCGGCCTGGCCCTCCTACTCAGCCCACAACACAGCCACCTTTGAGGCTGTGAAGGTGCAGTGGTGACTGCCCATGGGTGGGGACATCTGTCCCACTGTATCCACTAGGGGGCTCATGGGTTTCAGATTTCCAAACAACCCTCCCCATCAAGTGTTTACCCCCCCACATGTGTCATATACTGCCCCTGTATGCTGTCTTGTCTGTCTTATCTGTTATCCTACCCAACCTACCTCACCAAATATACCTACTATCCCTTCCTAACATCCCACTCTCACCTGAAAAAAAGGGCAATCTGTTCCCAAAAAAAATCTTGCCCCATACATAGCTGTCCATTTCACACATGTATCCACTGGACACATGTAATCTGGACTAACTGGCTTCACAACATATTATTGTCCTCACCCCTCTCTCAGGGGTTTGAGTGTTCAAATCTATCTCCAAATTCAGTGTATATGCACAGCTGTTTCTGTAGAAAAAATGGGCAGCTATGGACCTTCCCTACACCTGTCCTGCACATACCCTAGCTATTTTCCCTAACCCTTTTCCTCTTTGTGCCCCTTTTTCACCACTTTCCTATCAACCCTTTTTCATTTCTTTTAAAGAAATTAGTCCTGGGGTAAGCGGGAGCAAGCACTTTTAAGCAGCAGTAAACAGGTTTAAGCTTGTTTGTGTGGGGGTAAGCAATGCCTACACAGGTTAAGCAATTGAGAAGCTAAATCACTATAAGAAACTGTAATGGGAAGTTAGCAATGCTTACCTCTGTGCAAACCCACTCAAACCTGCTTACAACTGCTTAAAAGTGCCTTAATCACTCTGTATCTAATGGCCCTTGTTCTGCCCAGCAACAAAATAAACAGCCTCTGCAAGGCTTGAGCCCAGGAACATGCACACCATAGTCAAAGTAATTAACCACTAAGCCATGTCAGATATACATAGCACTGACATGTTCGCAAACATATCATCCAGCACAGTCATTCAACAGTACAGGAAATTTATTAACACATGTAGATGTATCTGTGTGTGTGTGTGTGTGTTGTGTGTGTGTGTGTGTGTGTGTGTGTGTGTGTGTGTGTGTGTGTGTGTGTGTGTGTGTGTGTGTGTGTGTGTGTATATATATATATATATATATATATATATATATATATATATATATATATTACTAGACTTGAAGGAGGTAACACTGAAACTGCTAAACTTAGAGGAAACAAGGCTAAAACGAAGTAGTTGTAGCAGGAGAACCTTTGTGGGTTCAGTTGGATGGAAAAAAGCCACGCAGACACCAAGGAGTTCAGTTTGAGCGCTTTCGTTCGCACTTTTATTACAAAGTAGATGAACTTCTTCAGAAACTAAACATAAGTGCATTCCAACATTGGTATAAATAGTGTAGGTGATGTCATGTATGACAAGTTGTGGAGGGAGGTACTTTAGTGTGATAAAGAACCTGGGGGGAGGTCCCTTTGCAGGGTTACCTGATCCATTTCAGTACACATTTAACATATATATATATATATATATATATATATATATATATATATATATATATATATTCATATCTATCTAGCTATATAAGTATATATATATATATATATATATATATATATATATATATATATATATATCTATATATACACAAATATATATCTATAGATATAAAAAACAATATAGCAAATACATATATGACCAAAGTCACCGTTAATGGGGTTGAGGGGGCCCAAGCTAAATATGTCTTGTAAGTATTGATATCCACCCCATCGCGGTCAGCATCAGCCCAACTAACACATTTGTTAGACACTGCATTTGATTGTACAGGACATATGTTACATATCAGGCTCATGTAATGTTAACATATGCAGTGATTTGGTCCCATGGCATATCAAGGAAGAGGGCGTAATAAAAATAAGAGTATGTACACTCTCCATAGCCACGGTAAGGTTTGATGGTTGTCACTGTAATAGTATTCTATTGGTCATACATCCACCACTGATGTTGATATCTGTAAATCACACATCAGGCATTCACAAATGACATCTGTCCACATATCATCCCAGGTATGTGTCGGATAAACACATAGGGACTGTGAGCATTAGAGCAGACATAACTGACACAGTAATATACATTCAGCAATGGTGTATACACTTGTGAGGTATGGTGCAGAGTACATGGCAGGGTGCAGAACAGGTGCACAGCAATACTGTGTACATGGGTCCAGTGTTTTCCAGGGGAAGGGGCCTCACCTACTAACACAGCCCATGCATCACACACATGTATACTGTTGCTAGCTTGGATTGACAATAGCTGCACTGCATGCTGTTGAGTACCATATCTTATGCATGTTGACAGATGGGCAAAGGGAGGTCTGTGTGTACTATCTTTGTGCAACCTCACCTGTAGGTGTGTGTGTGTGTGTGTGTGTGTGTGTGTGTGTGTGTGTGTGGTGGGGGGGAGGGGTTATTTTGTCTGTAAGTGCAATCTGGTGGAGCGGAGGGGGATTGATGCATGTATGATGTGTGTGTGCATGTGTGTGTGTGTTTGTCTGGGTGTCCATGTATGCACATGTGTGATTGTGGGGTTGTTCATACAATATGTCAGTACTTCCCTTTGGAATTGTGCAGTACATGGACATGGACTGACACATGAGACACCAGGAATACTTGTCTGATATGTAATCTTAGGACAGCTGATAGTACAATAAGTTCCATAGCATGGAACATGCATTGAGAGGGAAACTAGACACCAGGTATACTGTTAAAATTGCAATCAGCAGAAAGGTGAATGACTACCCACGTATGCAGCACTACAGATGCATAGGAGAATTAATAGACAACACCAGGAGTGTATCCATATATTACTGTTGTCCACATAATAAGTAGATTGAGCAACAGATCTTGCATCTACTAAGCAATAGTTATGTATGACACTACAGTGCATGACATTATTGAGTGACTGTAGTAGCCCCTAACATATGAGAGCCATGCTCATGATGTCCAGACATCCCCAGGGTGAACACTGGATGACAACATTGAGTTCTTGTAAAACCTACTCCAATCAAGAAAAAGAGGTAATGGAGTAACAGGTCATGTGCTGTGATCACTTGTCTAGGCATTTAGAAGAATGATACATTAATGAGTGGTATTACTGAGTGTATGTTTCCAAGTGTGATGCAGGATGGGGAACTTATGAGAACAAACTTGGGACAGTCTGTAAACTCAGGGACAGGTAGGTATTATGGCGGAATTTCAGGGTGTGTGTGTGTGTATGTGTGCGTGTGTGTGTGTGTGTGTGTGTGTGTGTGTGTGTGTGTGTGTGTATGTATACATGTGTATATATGTGTTTACTGTTATGCAATGCTGTACAGGTCTTAAAGTGCATTTCTTGTTTTCCCTTCACAGGTGGCAAGGTGGGTCATGGTCCCTCCTGCATGCAATCTGATGTTGCTCTCCATACAGACACTGAAAATGATGATAGGATTGTTGAGGCACAGGCAGGGTTGTCAGAGGCCAAAACTGTGCCATCATTTGACATCCCCCTGTTTTCCACCCCATCCCCGCACACAGTCACAGTGACTATAGATACCCCATCACCAATGGCCATAGCAGAGAGACCATTGGTGGTTGGTGGCACTGCACAGGAGAGTGTGGTATTTATGACTGCTGTGTCTAAACACAGCAGGCATAGCTGGATGTCCAGCAGGGCACCACATAGGCAGATGTACCGGGGTGCTCGTGGGAGGGCCGCTAGTCATCATGCCCCTGGCAGAAGGGCCACAACTGGTACCAGCAGATACATGTTCCAGACGGTCATGGGGGCACAGGCATGTATGGAACTGTACACCAGACAGGGTCTGAGGCTGCAGACGGCTGCTTTCTCACAACATCCATGAACTTGCAGGTGCCCTCCATGATTGTACAGAGGTCAGGGATAGATGGTTGGGTGGGATGGTGGGCCTCATTGACCATGGATTGTCCATGCTAAAACATGTGGTGGGAGTGGGGCGACGGCCTCGTGGATGTAGGCCAGCAACACCAACATCTGGCAGTTGATGTGGAGGTGCAAGGAAACTAAGCCATTTCCATAGTGGCAGTACAAGCCCCAACACTGCGGGGGGGGTGCTGTCCATTCCACACCACAGCAGGCCGCATGCACGTGGCTCTGGCCAGTCCCAGGAGGGGCCTGGTTCCAGCGGACATATGTCATCATCAGAGGAGAGTAGAACATCAAAGCCTGTACCTGGACATGCCCATGGAACCCCTGGCAGGCACAGTCCACATGTCCATGGCCGGAGGCAGTGAACTGCACACCCTGCCAGGTATGGTCTGCAGCTGTCCTAGAAACACCTGTATAGTGCAGCCACATGGCAGAACTGTGTGCATGCATACCCACACACTATACAAACACACCTAGGGCAACCCCATACTTACACACACCACATCACCACACCCATATCAGCAACTTACACCCCTCAGCCACACACATGGTGTCAAACATATGGCCCACCCTAGGTCTCTGGCAAACCAACAACACACCCTGTGCATATGATGATACCTGTGCCACATCCCTGTCATCCATAACATCAATGCAGGGACAGGCTAATATGATTCTGATGTACATGCTGACTGTACTACAGTGTACCAATGTACTGCTGTGTAACATGTTGTCAGCAGTAATGTCTAATGGTTACATGTCAGGTAGTGTAGCTGTCCAGTCATGATGCATTATGGCTGTTAGTAACACTGAATGATTGTGGTCTCCATAATGTTATCCATTTGTGTTGTAGGTGTACATGTGTCAGCAAGAGGATGGTCTGATGTCATATCTGACAAGGGGTATGGCACTATGTTGACACCATGGCTGTGCCATATCCTGGGTGCAGCTGAACACATGTTTCAGGTCTGTGTAACAGTTACTGCCTGCTCCGCATGGACAGGTGACCCCCTGGGACATGTATATTCAGCAACCTGAAGTAGATCCCAACACATACACGCACACTCTTACTTGGCAACACTGGGACTAAACCCCTACCTAGGTATGTAGTGCTACTGATGTGTGTGGCTTTAAGTGAACACACCACACAGCATTTAGGATGAGGTGTGTTCCAGGTTACATGTTACATGCAGCACATCCCCAGGCATGTACAGTATGGTAATGGAGGATGTAATGGTTGTCTATGGACAATACATAGTGTGACACACCATCATATACACATTAACAGACACAAAACAGGCAGACACACATCTGAGAGACCTGGGCCTATCAGTGCTAACTTGTCAGTGTTTCCAGTGTGTTACAGGTAGACTGCACACAGCACATGCATAACTGGGCTGGTTGTATCAGTTACCTGTATGGTTGATGGTGACAGTGGTCACCATACAGTGGTACATGGGACATGTACTGGGATACCATGGTGTAATGGCAGTGTACACAGCACCCACACCCCACTGTGGATATTGTACACACTGGAACCCATGATGACATTCTGACATACCCACCATCACACATTGACCAGGACTGAGATACAACACATTGTCCATCCCAAGAGTGGTACTACATTGATATACAACTAATGCACATGCCACAGGCCTAGTAGGGTGATGCATTGTCATGCCTCCCCTATGAGCAGCAACATCACTATCCATACTACTGTGTGGCAATGCATATTGTAATATGAGTCTGTGACCTTGGAATGCTGTACCCTATAGATATACACACATGCACACATACACACACTTCCCAGAACTCAGTGGGTAGCCCATGCCTATCAACCCATTTGTACAACAGGGTTGTGCTGGTGCCGCAAGGCTCATGTAGCCTTTAGGGAAAGGAGTGTAACAGGGTACATGTAATGTCTGGTACAGCAGCAGCCACATCTAATTATGGCAATGAGTGTTGCGATGGGTGTGAAGGGCCTCATGGTATTCCCAACTACAGGAGTACTAACACACAGACAGTGATATCCTCAGTAATGTATACATACACATTTGTCAGTACTGGGGTGCATCGCTGCAGGTGGTCATAGGTGTGTACCTGGCTATTGTCCATGGAGAGATGAGAAGTGTAGGGGATGTGTGTACAGTTGTATCATGCCAACTGCCATGTGCCAGCAGGCAATCTATCTACAGATACCACTGTGGTGATCCTCAGAGTGAGAGTGACATACATCAGCCAATCCTCTGGGTGCCTCCTGCAAATGGCCGGTGAGGTGATCCATTTGACATGTATGCAACATGTATTACAAAATATGGTTAGTGCCTGTGTTGGAGACCTGTACCCAAGCATGTTCTGTTGAGTGTGGTAGTGTATTGGAGGTTCCCGTGGCATGTGGTGCATACAGGGTGTTGTGTCCTATCTGTGCCAGTTATAACACAGCTGGGCAGACATGTCAGTGTCAGTCAAGCATAGGTTGCTAGTACGTAGCCAAGCTGGATACCTGACATCTGCACATCTGTACAGGGACTGACAGACATAAGTTTGCCAACTACCTATGCAGTAGGATGAATGTGACGACAGAGATGTCTGACACCAATATGTATGCCATTACTACATGTTGGCAGCCCTCACTGACATGTGGTATACAGACAGTAGTCTACAGTTAATTTCCAGATGTCAGATCATTATCCATTAGGAGATATATACTGTGACACAGCTCACACACCAGGAACACGACAGTGGGGACTCAGAGTCCATCTATGCATTCAGGGGTGCTTCTTGTCAGTACTACAATTAGCAAGCTACTCTTGCTTGGGAAAGCACTGTCAACAGTAGTAACATAATGATATACTACATGCCAGTGTGACTGCATATAACCTGAGATACTACCCTTGTATGTAACACATTCACATGAATAAGAGTGTTGAAAAAGCCATATATATTCAAGTGTTCCAGACAGGAGACTCACACCCCTTGCTACTGTAATGACAGCACATAGGTGCATGTTATGTACATGGCATTACATACACTTATTACAGATGTCATTACCCTCCTATGTTATCAGATTGGGATGTGAGCACTGCTGCCAGGGATGAGCCATGCTTAGCAGGTGTCAGCACTGTTGCAATATAACAGCTAAGCACATTTACACACTGGTGAGCAACACCTACATGGTGTAAGTGCCCATATGTTTAACCATACATTAGCACTGCTTAGCTTCACGCAAACCCATGCAAATGCAATTAAAGCTGCTCAATACTGCCTTAGCCACTATGTATCCAATAGCCCTTGTTCTTGCCAGCAACAAAATAAACAGACCTTGCAGGTCTTGAACCCAGGATCCTGTACACCATAGTCACAACAGTTAGCCACTACACCATGGCAGCTGTGAAGGCAGTTGTTTTTCCAATATATCTGTCAGTACACATATTGAACAGTATTGGACAATTGCTGTGACTTCCACAACTGTGCAGTACTTGTTAGTGATATTACTGTTACATCACATATGTTGTTATATCTAAATATACACATATCAGATACATACGGTGTGATACATCTGGGAAGGTATACCCAACAGTCATGTTTACACATGACAATGATATGGATATATACATATACATATGTAGATATATGTCTACATGTGCATACACATATATATTCATATATATGTATTTACACACATCTATATACTGCGTCATATATATGGCCATTTATAAATATCTCTGCATATATATATATATATATATATATATATATATATATATATACATCATATATGTATAGATATATCTATTTATGTAGATATATATGTAGATACCTATATGTGCATATATATATATATATATATATATATATATATATATATATATATATATATGTAGGCATATATAGATGTTTATATGTATATATATATATATATGTGTGTGTGTGTGTGTTTATACATATATATATATATATATATATATATATATGCGTGTTTGTGTACATATATATATATATATATATATATATATATATATATATATATATATGTGTCCATATATGTATGTATGTAGATATGTATATCTCTATATATCTATATAGATATATGGATATGTATATATATATATATATATATATATATAGATAGATAGATAGATAGATATGTTTACCATATGTCCAGAACATGGAGTGGAGTCCTACCACAGCACCAATAGTCTCAACCTTTTAATGCAAGAGGTTGTTATGTATGTATTGCAGGTATATATGTAGATTTTTGCTTCTGCAACAGGGGTTGTCTTAACAAACATGTTCTGTGTGGGAGGTCACATCTGCTATTGACATGTACACCATCTTTTACTGGCAGACATCCTAAGGACATCATAGTACCATACCACTAGTAACACAGTTATGGTCATGTGAACTACAGCAGAGATATGACCAATATATGTGGACAGTCTGGCACTTTCTGGTCAGTCCAGAGGTATACACAGATCCCCTTCGTGAGAGACATGTGCACCAAGCCTGACAATGTGGATGTTAACAGCCATGTACATGGGTATATCACGTAAATACTGGACTACATATGCCCACACAGTTTATGCATTCACACACTCCTGTCTGTCCTAACACATAACTGGTGGTGCAGAGGTCACATGGCCACATACTACTCAGTAATTAGTGACATACATCTGTACAGAATCCCACTGCTTTGTCAGAAATACACAACCATTATGGTGGCCCGGCAGCAGTACATCTTGCAAATATCTGGACATAACATCACACTGGGTAATTACACTAAGCTGCTAGGCATGTAACAAAGCACTGTGCAAACTACAGGCAGACTGCCACAACACTTTCCTACTTATCGTATGGGGGAATACACATGTACCTGCAAAAACAGCAGGCTCTACAGGCATGTCACAGCACAGAGTAACAGACACCTGTGTGAAAGTGCATACCCACAACCAATATGAACACAGCCACAGCCACATATGGTATGCAATCTTAATATTACACTATATAGACTGTCTGATTAACACCATCCTCATATGTGCCACTCACAGACTAACCCTACTTATACTGGGTCATGACACAGTCTGGTCCAATGCCTGTCTGTGGTATGGGACATGTGTGTGTTTGGCCCTACAAACATGTGAGCCAATAGGGTACCATACACTGGAGCAGCATGTAACATCAGATAGAACAGGACCAAGAACAATGACATCTACCACAGTCTGTACACAGACCAAGGTATGTATTCACAATGCACATACTATCGACAATCACCATAAGTACACGGACCCCACTACTATACATACAACCACAGAATGCCAAGGTTATGTCCTCAGAAATAACCTCTACTATACATAACATGTCTAGCTGTCTGACATCTAACTGGCTTGTTACCATGTATGATGTCAATAAATAATGGTGTACAGAACATATGCACCTTCTACTGCATGACATATGTACAAAGGTTGATAGACTTGTGGCTGGAGCCACAAGGACTGGGCCAATATTGGCATGTTGTTGTGATACCCTCATACATTTACTGTTGTAACAGGGTTTGTTGTGACATATGTCTTATGATGGATATGAAGTCAGTAACTGTCATGGCTGTCACCATGTACTGACTGCAATCCTCAGACTATGCTTTTGCAGTTCTAAGATAGGTAATCTGTGAGCAAAACAAGAAACATAAGACTCCAAACAATGCACAGTCTTCAGATAGCCCTACAGGTGTGAGTTTCCTCAAATACATAACACTGTCATAACAAGTATTAAATCATGTAGACCAGCCATATCCACACAAACCCTGTTAAACCAACATTACTCCAAATGCAGAAGAGCAACACTTACATTCTGTAGTCATGTCTGAAATATCCCCCTCTTGTTTGTTGGCCTGTCTCCACAGTGTATATTATTAGAGGTATATCTTGCTGCCATCTGTGATTCTGTTTGCCAAACACCAACATGAGGTCCTGCTCACAGTGAATGAAAAGGCCCAATGCCTACATGATGTTTCTAGGTATAGGAGTATGTTTCCATGCAATTGGCTATGGGAATGTTACCGCAGCTGTTCCACATGCAATCAGCTAGTGGGGGACTGCAATTCATGCAGAGGCCATCAGTTGATCATCAGCATCACTTACAAAACATAAGCTGCTGCCTAAGCAAAGCAGGTGTACTTCTCCACATCCACCAGGGAGGGAGTGAGAGAGAGAAAAACAGAGACAAAGTAAGACAGGGAGTGGGTGGGAGAGTAAAACCTAAACATGTTTGTGCCACACATTTGCTACTACAGGGTTTCAAATCCCTGCCTGACTATATATTGCTATCACATGTCAATGCAGTTATTGCATGTGCCACAGAGCTTGCATGTTGGGGAGTTATCCAAAGGTATATCTGATGGTGAATGACATGTGCAACAGTGATAAAGGAGGGATAAGGTAGGTGTAGTACACATGCTTCTCCACATGAACAGGTGTCAACGTCAACACAGCCACACTCTCTCAGGGACTCACACACATTATCATAGTTGGCAGGATCAGGATTAGACTTCCTAGCTAGCTAGTTTGGCACAATACAGTAATACGCAGGTATCACATGCTCCACGGGGGTTATCAGGATGATATATGGGCAAAGGGTATGCAAAGGTGTCTGACATCAGAAGGCATGCTTCAGTAGTCCAGTGGGAGGTGTAGTGTGTGTGAATGGCATCAAAATCATTATACTCCACACACACACAGACATATGTTGACAGTACTGACATGCATGGGTGCATTGCTTCATAGGTGTGTAGTGGTTGACTGTGCCAGAATGCTGCACAAGGCTAGGTAAAGGGTATACCTTGGCATCAGGCCACATGAAAATGGTCTGCAGTGTGGCTCAGGGATGTAGTGTCTGGATTTGCCCACACAAGTGCGTATTGTGTTCACCATCCAGTCATCTGGGTTACTATAGTGGGTGGCCAGTGCTGTGCAATGCTTGCCATGTATGTGTTCTATAGTACATGACATGGACGGTGTCTGGGATGTGCACATGTTCCACATGCATATTCTGTGACATGTGGATGTGTACCTGGGGTGTCTGGGGCATGTTGTGTACACAGATTGTTATCATCAGATGTGCGATTCCTGGCCTCATGTGGTGGGAACTGCCAATGGACACCAGGTTGACCCTGCACCTACACTGACAGCATGATACAGGTATTACCTGGTGTCAGTGGCATCTGTCGATACAGGGCATGTGTATAAGGCATGGTATGTAGTTTGTGGGTTACATTTGCTGGCACTACATTTGTTACAGGTATCCAGTGGGGAACATAGTGAAGGACCACTGTTTGCAATTATGTGCCTATTGTAGTGATATGACAGGGTGCCATGCCCTCTGTAGTCCGCTGCAATCACACCATGGTTACTATCTGTGGGAAATATGCAGGGAACTATCAACAAAGTGGTTGTTGCCTAGCCGAGTGCATTTGTGTATGAGACATGGGTAGAGAGTGTTCTCTGGGTAATACAAGTGTTGCCTAAATTGTTCATCAGGCCTTGATGTCATATGCAGGGGTATTGATTGTCAACCCCAGCTTGTCTGCTGTTTGACATCTGTTATCCTTGTAAGGTGGACATGGTGACATTTAATAGGCCCACCATATAAGAAATTTGCAAAACCCACTACACAATGAGTCCAGTTGTTACACACTCACAGCCACCTCCACACAGGATATGAATGACAAACAGACATGTCTCACAGTTGCCACGTCTGGGATTGGAATTCCTACCTAACTGGTACATCACACTAAAGCACTGTGCAGTTATAGATTGTGTCATGGAGATTATTGGGCTACTCCTTCCCCAAAGGTGTATTTCAAAGTGAATGACATCAGCAGGCTTGCCAAAGAAGGGCAATGGAGGCTGTAGTGACTGTGAATGGCCTCAAAAGCATTGCTCTCTACACAGACTAGTACATAAACACCTACACTTGCCATGTCTGGGAATAGAACCCCTACCTAACTACCATATCACACTACAGCATTATGCAGTTATAGGACGCACCATGGAGATTACTGGGCTACATTTTCCCCAATGGTGTATTTCAAAGTGAATAACATCAGCAGGCTTGCAAAAGAAATGCAATGGCAGCTGTAGTGACTGTGAATGGCCTTGAAAGCATTGCTCCCTCCACAGACAAACAGATAGACACACAAAAATCCACACTTGCCATGTCTGGGAACAGAACTCCTACATAACTACTATATCATTACACAGTTATAGGACGTGCCACAGAGACTATTGGGCTACTCTTTCCCTAAAGGTGTATTTCAAAGTAAATGACATCAGCATGCATGCCAAAGAAGAGCAATGGAGGTTGTAGTGACTGTGAATGGCCTCAAAAGTATTGCTCCCTACAGAGACAAACATCCACACTTGCCATGTCTGGGAATAGAATTCCTACCTAACTAGTACATCACACTACAGCATTACACATTCATCAGATGCGTCATGGAGACTATTGGGCTACTCTTTCCCCAAAGGTGTATTTCAAAGTGAATGACATCAGCAGGCATACCAAAGAAGGGCAATGAAGGTTGTAGTGACTGTGAATGGCCTCAAAAGCATTGCTTCTTACACCGACAAACAAACACCCACATGTGTCATGTCTGGGAATAGAACTCCTACCTAAGTAAAATATCACACTACAACATTACAGAGTTATAGGACACGCCACAGAAATTACTGGGGTGCTCCTTACCCAAAGGTGTATTTCAAAGTGAATGACATCAGCAGGCTTGGCAAAGATGGGCAATGGAGGTTGTAGTGACTGTGAATGGCCTCAAAAGCATTGCTACAGAGAGTAGGTATGCTCGTGGAGGATAGGTTGGATAGGATGACAGACAAGACAGCATACAGGGTCTGTATATGTCACATGTGGGGGGATACACCTTGGACAGGGAGGGGTGTTCGCCAGTCACAAGCCCATGAGCCACCAGATGGAAACATTGGGATGGAGGTCTCCCAGCCATGGGCAGTCACCACTGCACCAAAACAGCCACAAAGGTGGCAGTGCTGGGGGCTGCCTAGGAGGGGCAGGCTCACCCTGTAAATATGACACTCTGCCCTCAAGCTAGTGTATCTGGCCTCAAAACCCCTTATTGAGCCCCCTATGCACCACGTCCAGGACTGTACAACAGTGGACATGTTCCAGTCTGGACCTGCTCCCAGGGGGGACAAGCCCCATCCTCAGTGGCGGTTCCTCCGGAAGGTGGTGCAGAGCCAACAGAGATGGAGGTCAAAGGCTGGACCCCAGAAGTACTGGTGCCTGGTGCCATGGCCAGCTGAAGTGGGACAGGAGGTTCTGTCGGGGCCTCCAAACCCATACAGCCTATGGTGTTGCAGTTTAAACACAGATATGGCTTAGTAATAGTCAATAGCATTCAGAATTACTTATAACAACATGCGTAGATATGACCATCAACCCAACACAACAGATGGTATACATTTGCAGAGGGAGCACAACACATGCATATATAATGCATGACATCTGTACAAAGTGTAGAAGACTTGTGACTGCAGCTATGAACAGTGGCCCATTATTGGCATGTCACTGAGAACCGCAGACAGTGTCTGTCATACCACTGTTTCATGTGACATATTCCAATTAGGAATGCGATGGCAGTAACTCATCACTATCACCATGTACTGACTACAATCCTCACACTATGCTCCTGCAGTTCACAGATGTGTGTTCAGTGAGTAACACAGGAAATAAATGTTTCCACACACTGACCAGTCCACAGATGGCCCTACAGATGAGGGTCCCTCACAAACAGAGCACTGTCTTGTCAGTTTTAAAACATGCAGAATAGCCATTACCACACACAACTTGTTAAACTGGCAGTAGTCTCAATGAAGCATAGCTACACTTACATGCTGTAGTCATGTCTGGCACATCACCCTCCTGTCTTTAGGCTATTTCCCACTGTGTATGTTGTTTGAGGAACATCCAGATATCATCTGTGATACCATTTACCAAACACCAGATCCAGGTACAACTCACAGCGACTGTCATGAGCAAACACCAACATGATGTTCCTAGATATTGTACTGTGTTTCCATGCGATTGGCTATGGGAACATCATCACAGCTGTTCCACATGCAATCAGCTAGAGTAGGACTGCAATAGGTGCAGAGGCCATCACCGGATCATGACCATCACTTACAAAACACAAGCTGCTGCTGAGCAGGAGTACAACTCCACATCCACCAGAGAGTGTGTGGGAGGGACAGACAGAGGCAAAGTACATCAGAGAAGGGCTTGAAGACTAAAGCCTAAGCATCGTCTGTCACACACCTACCAGTACAGGAGTTCAAACCCCTGACTGACTAGTCATTACTATTACAAGTGCATGCAGTTACTCCATGTGCCACACAGCTGACATGTTGGTGTGCTGTAAGAGCATATATGTGTGCTGGTGAGTGATATCTGCAACAGAGGTGTAGTAGACATACATTAGGTGTAGCACACATGGCTGTCCACATGAATGGATGTCATTGTCAACACAACCACACTCTGTAATGGACTCACATTGACACACTTTGCCAGGCCCACAAATACACTTCCTAACTACTTAGTTTGCCACACTGCAGTAATGCACAGGTACTACATGCACCACAGGGGATATCTGGAGGTTCTATGGGCTAGGGCATGTGAACGTGTCTGACATCAGTTGGTATGCCAATCGGACTTATACTGGGTGTGACTGTGGTTGGGAGCATCATACTCCGCACGTAGATACAAGGTGCCAGTACTGACATGCATGTGTGCATTGCTTCATGAGTGTGTAGTGGTTGGCTGTGCAAAATGACTGTACAAGGCGGGGTGAGGGGTAATCCTTGGCATCACACCACCCCACAATGGTGTGCAGTGTGGTACAAGGGTGTAGTGTCTGCAATGTCCCACACGGATGGGTATTGTATGAACTGTCCTGAAATCTTGGTTACCATTGTGTATGGCCATAGCTTTGCAATGCATGCCATGTCTGTGTTTGATAGTCCTTGACATGGACATTGCCTGGGATGTGCATGTCCCACAATAATGTACAGTGACATGTACAAGTGTACCTGGTTTGGCTGGCACATGTTGTGTACACAGACTGTTATCCTCAGATATGCCAATACTGGCCTGGTGTGGCAGGACCTGCTTATAGACAGCAGGTTGACCCTGCACCTGCGTTGATAGCATGATACAGATATTCCCTGGTGTCAGTGGCATCGGTCCATACAGGGCACATGTCTAAGACATTTTATGGCCTCTGTGGATCACATTTGATGGCACCACATATGTTGCGAGCATCCAGTGGGGAACAAAGTCAAGGCACATTGTCCGCAATT